>NW_025964372.1:0-52500 GCF_023055435.1 Haliotis rufescens
ACCAAAAAGGTCAAATCGCCGTAGGAGTCTCAGACTTTGCAGGACGACTCCTTAGGTCATATGGAGCATACTGAACCGAACATTTTTCACTTTGGAGCCAATGTTAAAATCGTCTTTGATCGCCCATAGCTCCACTCACAGAGGTGAGCGGGGGTCAAGAACGGTGGAAACGTGACCTCCAGGTCAAGGTCTACACGCATGCAAAATTTCAATGCGCTGCGACAACTTTGACATCCGAGTGGCATTTGAGCGCCAGGTGTTAGACTTACATGCATTTTCGACCAAAAAGGTCAAATCGCCGTAGGAGTCTCAGACTTTGCAGGACGACTCCTTAGGTCATATGGAGCATACTGAACCGAACATTTTTCACTTTGGAGCCAATGTTAAAATCGTCTTTGATCGCCCATAGCTCCACTCACAGAGGGAGCGGGGGTCAAGAACGGTGGAAACGTGACCTCCAGGTCAAGGTCTACACGCATGCAAAATTTCAATGCGCTGCGACAACTTTGACATCCGAGTGGCATTTGAGCGCCAGGTGTTAGACTTACATGCATTTTCGACCAAAAAGGTCAAATCGCCGTAGGAGTCTCAGACTTTGCAGGACGACTCCTTAGGTCATATGGAGCATACTGAACCGAACATTTTTCACTTTGGAGGCAATGTTAAAATCTTCTTTGATCGCCCATAGCTCCACTCACAGAGGTGAGCGGGTGTCAAGAACGGTGGAAACGTGACCTCCAGGTCAAGGTCTACACGCATGCAAAATTTCAATGCGCTGCGACAACTTTGACATCCGAGTGGCATTTGAGCGCCAGGTGTTAGACTTACATGCATTTTCGACCAAAAAGGTCAAATCGCCGTAGGAGTCTCAGACTTTGCAGGACGACTCCTTAGGTCATATGGAGCATACTGAACCGAACATTTTTCACTTTGGAGCCAATGTTAAAATCGTCTTTGATCGCCCATAGCTCCACTCACAGAGGTGAGCGGGGGTCAAGAACGGTGGAAACGTGACCTCCAGGTCAAGGTCTACACGCATGCAAAATTTCAATGCGCTGCGACAACTTTGACATCCGAGTGGCATTTGAGCGCCAGGTGTTAGACTTACATGCATTTTCGACCAAAAAGGTCAAATCGCCGTAGGAGTCTCAGACTTTGCAGGACGACTCCTTAGGTCATATGGAGCATACTGAACCGAACATTTTTCACTTTGGAGCCAATGTTAAAATCGTCTTTGATCGCCCATAGCTCCACTCACAGAGGTGAGCGGGGGTCAAGAACGGTGGAAACGTGACCTCCAGGTCAAGGTCTACACGCATGCAAAATTTCAATGCGCTGCGACAACTTTGACATCCGAGTGGCATTTGAGCGCCAGGTGTTAGACTTACATGCATTTTCGACCAAAAAGGTCAAATCGCCGTAGGAGTCTCAGACTTTGCAGGACGACTCCTTAGGTCATATGGAGCATACTGAACCGAACATTTTTCACTTTGGAGCCAATGTTAAAATCGTCTTTGATCGCCCATAGCTCCACTCACAGAGGTGAGCGGGGGTCAAGAACGGTGGAAACGTGACCTCCAGGTCAAGGTCTACACGCATGCAAAATTTCAATGCGCTGCGACAACTTTGACATCCGAGTGGCATTTGAGCGCCAGGTGTTAGACTTACATGCATTTTCGACCAAAAAGGTCAAATCGCCGTAGGAGTCTCAGACTTTGCAGGACGACTCCTTAGGTCATATGGAGCATACTGAACCGAACATTTTTCACTTTGGAGCCAATGTTAAAATCGTCTTTGATCGCCCATAGCTCCACTCACAGAGGTGAGCGGGGGTCAAGAACGGTGGAAACGTGACCTCCAGGTCAAGGTCTACACGCATGCAAAATTTCAATGCGCTGCGACAACTTTGACATCCGAGTGGCATTTGAGCGCCAGGTGTTAGACTTACATGCATTTTCGACCAAAAAGGTCAAATCGCCGTAGGAGTCTCAGACTTTGCAGGACGACTCCTTAGGTCATATGGAGCATACTGAACCGAACATTTTTCACTTTGGAGCCAATGTTAAAATCGTCTTTGATCGCCCATAGCTCCACTCACAGAGGTGAGCGGGGGTCAAGAACGGTGGAAACGTGACCTCCAGGTCAAGGTCTACACGCATGCAAAATTTCAATGCGCTGCGACAACTTTGACATCCGAGTGGCATTTGAGCGCCAGGTGTTAGACTTACATGCATTTTCGACCAAAAAGGTCAAATCGCCGTAGGAGTCTCAGACTTTGCAGGACGACTCCTTAGGTCATATGGAGCATACTGAACCGAACATTTTTCACTTTGGAGCCAATGTTAAAATCGTCTTTGATCGCCCATAGCTCCACTCACAGAGGTGAGCGGGGGTCAAGAACGGTGGAAACGTGACCTCCAGGTCAAGGTCTACACGCATGCAAAATTTCAATGCGCTGCGACAACTTTGACATCCGAGTGGCATTTGAGCGCCAGGTGTTAGACTTACATGCATTTTCGACCAAAAAGGTCAAATCGCCGTAGGAGTCTCAGACTTTGCAGGACGACTCCTTAGGTCATATGGAGCATACTGAACCGAACATTTTTCACTTTGGAGCCAATGTTAAAATCGTCTTTGATCGCCCATAGCTCCACTCACAGAGGTGAGCGGGGGTCAAGAACGGTGGAAACGTGACCTCCAGGTCAAGGTCTACACGCATGCAAAATTTCAATGCGCTGC
Organism: Haliotis rufescens; assembly: GCF_023055435.1. Taxonomy (NCBI): domain Eukaryota; kingdom Metazoa; phylum Mollusca; class Gastropoda; order Lepetellida; family Haliotidae; genus Haliotis; species Haliotis rufescens. The sequence goes on from NW_025964372.1 coordinate 2,740, forward strand.
GACAACTTTGACATCCGAGTGGCATTTGAGCGCCAGGTGTTAGACTTACATGCATTTTCGACCAAAAAGGTCAAATCGCCGTAGGAGTCTCAGACTTTGCAGGACGACTCCTTAGGTCATATGGAGCATACTGAACCGAACATTTTTCACTTTGGAGCCAATGTTAAAATCGTCTTTGATCGCCCATAGCTCCACTCACAGAGGTGAGCGGGTGTCAAGAACGGTGGAAACGTGACCTCCAGGTCAAGGTCTACACGCATGCAAAATTTCAATGCGCTGCGACAACTTTGACATCCGAGTGGCATTTGAGCGCCAGGTGTTAGACTTACATGCATTTTCGACCAAAAAGGTCAAATCGCCGTAGGAGTCTCAGACTTTGCAGGACGACTCCTTAGGTCATATGGAGCATACTGAACCGAACATTTTTCACTTTGGAGCCAATGTTAAAATCGTCTTTGATCGCCCATAGCTCCACTCACAGAGGTGAGCGGGGGTCAAGAACGGTGGAAACGTGACCTCCAGGTCAAGGTCTACACGCATGCAAAATTTCAATGCGCTGCGACAACTTTGACATCCGAGTGGCATTTGAGCGCCAGGTGTTAGACTTACATGCATTTTCGACCAAAAAGGTCAAATCGCCGTAGGAGTCTCAGACTTTGCAGGACGACTCCTTAGGTCATATGGAGCATACTGAACCGAACATTTTTCACTTTGGAGCCAATGTTAAAATCGTCTTTGATCGCCCATAGCTCCACTCACAGAGGTGAGCGGGGGTCAAGAACGGTGGAAACGTGACCTCCAGGTCAAGGTCTACACGCATGCAAAATTTCAATGCGCTGCGACAACTTTGACATCCGAGTGGCATTTGAGCGCCAGGTGTTAGACTTACATGCATTTTCGACCAAAAAGGTCAAATCGCCGTAGGAGTCTCAGACTTTGCAGGACGACTCCTTAGGTCATATGGAGCATACTGAACCGAACATTTTTCACTTTGGAGCCAATGTTAAAATCGTCTTTGATCGCCCATAGCTCCACTCACAGAGGTGAGCGGGGGTCAAGAACGGTGGAAACGTGACCTCCAGGTCAAGGTCTACACGCATGCAAAATTTCAATGCGCTGCGACAACTTTGACATCCGAGTGGCATTTGAGCGCCAGGTGTTAGACTTACATGCATTTTCGACCAAAAAGGTCAAATCGCCGTAGGAGTCTCAGACTTTGCAGGACGACTCCTTAGGTCATATGGAGCATACTGAACCGAACATTTTTCACTTTGGAGCCAATGTTAAAATCGTCTTTGATCGCCCATAGCTCCACTCACAGAGGTGAGCGGGGGTCAAGAACGGTGGAAACGTGACCTCCAGGTCAAGGTCTACACGCATGCAAAATTTCAATGCGCTGCGACAACTTTGACATCCGAGTGGCATTTGAGCGCCAGGTGTTAGACTTACATGCATTTTCGACCAAAAAGGTCAAATCGCCGTAGGAGTCTCAGACTTTGCAGGACGACTCCTTAGGTCATATGGAGCATACTGAACCGAACATTTTTCACTTTGGAGCCAATGTTAAAATCGTCTTTGATCGCCCATAGCTCCACTCACAGAGGTGAGCGGGGGTCAAGAACGGTGGAAACGTGACCTCCAGGTCAAGGTCTACACGCATGCAAAATTTCAATGCGCTGCGACAACTTTGACATCCGAGTGGCATTTGAGCGCCAGGTGTTAGACTTACATGCATTTTCGACCAAAAAGGTCAAATCGCCGTAGGAGTCTCAGACTTTGCAGGACGACTCCTTAGGTCATATGGAGCATACTGAACCGAACATTTTTCACTTTGGAGCCAATGTTAAAATCGTCTTTGATCGCCCATAGCTCCACTCACAGAGGTGAGCGGGGGTCAAGAACGGTGGAAACGTGACCTCCAGGTCAAGGTCTACACGCATGCAAAATTTCAATGCGCTGCGACAACTTTGACATCCGAGTGGCATTTGAGCGCCAGGTGTTAGACTTACATGCATTTTCGACCAAAAAGGTCAAATCGCCGTAGGAGTCTCAGACTTTGCAGGACGACTCCTTAGGTCATATGGAGCATACTGAACCGAACATTTTTCACTTTGGAGCCAATGTTAAAATCGTCTTTGATCGCCCATAGCTCCACTCACAGAGGTGAGCGGGGGTCAAGAACGGTGGAAACGTGACCTCCAGGTCAAGGTCTACACGCATGCAAAATTTCAATGCGCTGCGACAACTTTGACATCCGAGTGGCATTTGAGCGCCAGGTGTTAGACTTACATGCATTTTCGACCAAAAAGGTCAAATCGCCGTAGGAGTCTCAGACTTTGCAGGACGACTCCTTAGGTCATATGGAGCATACTGAACCGAACATTTTTCACTTTGGAGCCAATGTTAAAATCGTCTTTGATCGCCCATAGCTCCACTCACAGAGGTGAGCGGGGGTCAAGAACGGTGGAAACGTGACCTCCAGGTCAAGGTCTACACGCATGCAAAATTTCAATGCGCTGCGACAACTTTGACATCCGAGTGGCATTTGAGCGCCAGGTGTTAGACTTACATGCATTTTCGACCAAAAAGGTCAAATCGCCGTAGGAGTCTCAGACTTTGCAGGACGACTCCTTAGGTCATATGGAGCATACTGAACCGAACATTTTTCACTTTGGAGCCAATGTTAAAATCGTCTTTGATCGCCCATAGCTCCACTCACAGAGGTGAGCGGGGGTCAAGAACGGTGGAAACGTGACCTCCAGGTCAAGGTCTACACGCATGCAAAATTTCAATGCGCTGCGACAACTTTGACATCCGAGTGGCATTTGAGCGCCAGGTGTTAGACTTACATGCATTTTCGACCAAAAAGGTCAAATCGCCGTAGGAGTCTCAGACTTTGCAGGACGATTCCTTAGGTCATATGGAGCATACTGAACCGAACATTTTTCACTTTGGAGCCAATGTTAAAATCGTCTTTGATCGCCCATAGCTCCACTCACAGAGGTGAGCGGGGGTCAAGAACGGTGGAAACGTGACCTCCAGGTCAAGGTCTACACGCATGCAAAATTTCAATGCGCTGCGACAACTTTGACATCCGAGTGGCATTTGAGCGCCAGGTGTTAGACTTACATGCATTTTCGACCAAAAAGGTCAAATCGCCGTAGGAGTCTCAGACTTTGCAGGACGACTCCTTAGGTCATATGGAGCATACTGAACCGAACATTTTTCACTTTGGAGCCAATGTTAAAATCGTCTTTGATCGCCCATAGCTCCACTCACAGAGGTGAGCGGGGGTCAAGAACGGTGGAAACGTGACCTCCAGGTCAAGGTCTACACGCATGCAAAATTTCAATGCGCTGCGACAACTTTGACATCCGAGTGGCATTTGAGCGCCAGGTGTTAGACTTACATGCATTTTCGACCAAAAAGGTCAAATCGCCGTAGGAGTCTCAGACTTTGCAGGACGACTCCTTAGGTCATATGGAGCATACTGAACCGAACATTTTTCACTTTGGAGCCAATGTTAAAATCGTCTTTGATCGCCCATAGCTCCACTCACAGAGGTGAGCGGGGGTCAAGAACGGTGGAAACGTGACCTCCAGGTCAAGGTCTACACGCATGCAAAATTTCAATGCGCTGCGACAACTTTGACATCCGAGTGGCATTTGAGCGCCAGGTGTTAGACTTACATGCATTTTCGACCAAAAAGGTCAAATCGCCGTAGGAGTCTCAGACTTTGCAGGACGACTCCTTAGGTCATATGGAGCATACTGAACCGAACATTTTTCACTTTGGAGCCAATGTTAAAATCTTCTTTGATCGCCCATAGCTCCACTCACAGAGGTGAGCGGGGGCCAAGAACGGTGGAAACGTGACCTCCAGGTCAAGGTCTACACGCATGCATAATTTCAATGCGCTGCGACAACTTTGACATCCGAGTGGCATTTGAGCGCCAGGTGTTAGACTTACATGCATTTTCGACCAAAAAGGTCAAATCGCCGTAGGAGTCTCAGACTTTGCAGGACGACTCCTTAGGTCATATGGAGCATACTGAACCGAACATTTTTCACTTTGGAGCCAATGTTAAAATCGTCTTTGATCGCCCATAGCTCCACTCACAGAGGTGAGCGGGTGTCAAGAACGGTTGAAACGTGACCTCCAGGTCAAGGTCTACACGCATGCAAAATTTCAATGCGCTGCGACAACTTTGACATCCGAGTGGCATTTGAGCGCCAGGTGTTAGACTTACATGCATTTTCGACCAAAAAGGTCAAATCGCCGTAGGAGTCTCAGACTTTGCAGGACGACTCCTTAGGTCATATGGAGCATACTGAACCGAACATTTTTCACTTTGGAGCCAATGTTAAAATCGTCTTTGATCGCCCATAGCTCCACTCACAGAGGTGAGCGGGGGTCAAGAACGGTGGAAACGTGACCTCCAGGTCAAGGTCTACACGCATGCAAAATTTCAATGCGCTGCGACAACTTTGACATCCGAGTGGCATTTGAGCGCCAGGTGTTAGACTTACATGCATTTTCGACCAAAAAGGTCAAATCGCCGTAGGAGTCTCAGACTTTGCAGGACGACTCCTTAGGTCATATGGAGCATACTGAACCGAACATTTTTCACTTTGGAGCCAATGTTAAAATCGTCTTTGATCGCCCATAGCTCCACTCACAGAGGTGAGCGGGGGTCAAGAACGGTGGAAACGTGACCTCCAGGTCAAGGTCTACACGCATGCAAAATTTCAATGCGCTGCGACAACTTTGACATCCGAGTGGCATTTGAGCGCCAGGTGTTAGACTTACATGCATTTTCGACCAAAAAGGTCAAATCGCCGTAGGAGTCTCAGACTTTGCAGGACGACTCCTTAGGTCATATGGAGCATACTGAACCGAACATTTTTCACTTTGGAGCCAATGTTAAAATCTTCTTTGATCGCCCATAGCTCCACTCACAGAGGTGAGCGGGGGTCAAGAACGGTGGAAACGTGACCTCCAGGTCAAGGTCTACACGCATGCAAAATTTCAATGCGCTGCGACAACTTTGACATCCGAGTGGCATTTGAGCGCCAGGTGTTAGACTTACATGCATTTTCGACCAAAAAGGTCAAATCGCCGTAGGAGTCTCAGACTTTGCAGGACGACTCCTTAGGTCATATGGAGCATACTGAACCGAACATTTTTCACTTTGGAGCCAATGTTAAAATCTTCTTTGATCGCCCATAGCTCCACTCACAGAGGTGAGCGGGGGCCAAGAACTGTGGAAACGTGACCTCCAGGTCAAGGTCTACACGCATGCATAATTTCAATGCGCTGCGACAACTTTGACATCCGAGTGGCATTTGAGCGCCAGGTGTTAGACTTACATGCATTTTCGACCAAAAAGGTCAAATCGCCGTAGGAGTCTCAGACTTTGCAGGACGACTCCTTAGGTCATATGGAGCATACTGAACCGAACATTTTTCACTTTGGAGCCAATGTTAAAATCGTCTTTGATCGCCCATAGCTCCACTCACAGAGGTGAGCGGGGGCCAAGAACGGTGGAAACGTGACCTCCAGGTCAAGGTCTACACGCATGCAAAATTTCAATGCGCTGCGACAACTTTGACATCCGAGTGGCATTTGAGCGCCAGCTGTTATACTTACATGCATTTTCGACCAAAAAGGTCAAATCGCCGTAGGAGTCTCAGACTTTGCAGGACGACTCCTTAGGTCATATGGAGCATACTGAACCGAACATTTTTCACTTTGGAGCCAATGTTAAAATCGTCTTTGATCGCCCATAGCTCCACTCACAGAGGTGAGCAGGGGTCAAGAACGATGGAAACGTGACCTCCAGGTCAAGGTCTACACGCATGCAAAATTTCAATGCGCTGCGACAACTTTGACATCCGAGTGGCATTTGAGCGCCAGGTGTTAGACTTACATGCATTTTCGACCAAAAAGGTCAAATCGCCGTAGGAGTCTCAGACTTTGCAGGACGACTCCTTAGGTCATATGGAGCATACTGAACCGAACATTTTTCACTTTGGAGCCAATGTTAAAATCGTCTTTGATCGCCCATAGCTCCACTCACAGAGGTGAGCGGGGGTCAAGAACGGTGGAAACGTGACCTCCAGGTCAAGGTCTACACGCATGCAAAATTTCAATGCGCTGCGACAACTTTGACATCCGAGTGGCATTTGAGCGCCAGGTGTTAGACTTACATGCATTTTCGACCAAAAAGGTCAAATCGCCGTAGGAGTCTCAGACTTTGCAGGACGACTCCTTAGGTCATATGGAGCATACTGAACCGAACATTTTTCACTTTGGAGCCAATGTTAAAATCGTCTTTGATCGCCCATAGCTCCACTCACAGAGGTGAGCGGGGGTCAAGAACGGTGGAAACGTGACCTCCAGGTCAAGGTCTACACGCATGCAAAATTTCAATGCGCTGCGACAACTTTGACATCCGAGTGGCATTTGAGCGCCAGGTGTTAGACTTACATGCATTTTCGACCAAAAAGGTCAAATCGCCGTAGGAGTCTCAGACTTTGCAGGACGACTCCTTAGGTCATATGGAGCATACTGAACCGAACATTTTTCACTTTGGAGCCAATGTTAAAATCTTCTTTGATCGCCCATAGCTCCACTCACAGAGGTGAGCGGGGGCCAAGAACGGTGGAAACGTGACCTCCAGGTCAAGGTCTACACGCATGCATAATTTCAATGCGCTGCGACAACTTTGACATCCGAGTGGCATTTGAGCGCCAGGTGTTAGACTTACATGCATTTTCGACCAAAAAGGTCAAATCGCCGTAGGAGTCTCAGACTTTGCAGGACGACTCCTTAGGTCATATGGAGCATACTGAACCGAACATTTTTCACTTTGGAGCCAATGTTAAAATCGTCTTTGATCGCCCATAGCTCCACTCACAGAGGTGAGCGGGTGTCAAGAACGGTTGAAACGTGACCTCCAGGTCAAGGTCTACACGCATGCAAAATTTCAATGCGCTGCGACAACTTTGACATCCGAGTGGCATTTGAGCGCCAGGTGTTAGACTTACATGCATTTTCGACCAAAAAGGTCAAATCGCCGTAGGAGTCTCAGACTTTGCAGGACGACTCCTTAGGTCATATGGAGCATACTGAACCGAACATTTTTCACTTTGGAGCCAATGTTAAAATCGTCTTTGATCGCCCATAGCTCCACTCACAGAGGTGAGCGGGGGTCAAGAACGGTGGAAACGTGACCTCCAGGTCAAGGTCTACACGCATGCAAAATTTCAATGCGCTGCGACAACTTTGACATCCGAGTGGCATTTGAGCGCCAGGTGTTAGACTTACATGCATTTTCGACCAAAAAGGTCAAATCGCCGTAGGAGTCTCAGACTTTGCAGGACGACTCCTTAGGTCATATGGAGCATACTGAACCGAACATTTTTCACTTTGGAGCCAATGTTAAAATCGTCTTTGATCGCCCATAGCTCCACTCACAGAGGTGAGCGGGGGTCAAGAACGGTGGAAACGTGACCTCCAGGTCAAGGTCTACACGCATGCAAAATTTCAATGCGCTGCGACAACTTTGACATCCGAGTGGCATTTGAGCGCCAGGTGTTAGACTTACATGCATTTTCGACCAAAAAGGTCAAATCGCCGTAGGAGTCTCAGACTTTGCAGGACGACTCCTTAGGTCATATGGAGCATACTGAACCGAACATTTTTCACTTTGGAGCCAATGTTAAAATCTTCTTTGATCGCCCATAGCTCCACTCACAGAGGTGAGCGGGGGTCAAGAACGGTGGAAACGTGACCTCCAGGTCAAGGTCTACACGCATGCAAAATTTCAATGCGCTGCGACAACTTTGACATCCGAGTGGCATTTGAGCGCCAGGTGTTAGACTTACATGCATTTTCGACCAAAAAGGTCAAATCGCCGTAGGAGTCTCAGACTTTGCAGGACGACTCCTTAGGTCATATGGAGCATACTGAACCGAACATTTTTCACTTTGGAGCCAATGTTAAAATCTTCTTTGATCGCCCATAGCTCCACTCACAGAGGTGAGCGGGGGCCAAGAACTGTGGAAACGTGACCTCCAGGTCAAGGTCTACACGCATGCATAATTTCAATGCGCTGCGACAACTTTGACATCCGAGTGGCATTTGAGCGCCAGGTGTTAGACTTACATGCATTTTCGACCAAAAAGGTCAAATCGCCGTAGGAGTCTCAGACTTTGCAGGACGACTCCTTAGGTCATATGGAGCATACTGAACCGAACATTTTTCACTTTGGAGCCAATGTTAAAATCGTCTTTGATCGCCCATAGCTCCACTCACAGAGGTGAGCGGGGGCCAAGAACGGTGGAAACGTGACCTCCAGGTCAAGGTCTACACGCATGCAAAATTTCAATGCGCTGCGACAACTTTGACATCCGAGTGGCATTTGAGCGCCAGCTGTTATACTTACATGCATTTTCGACCAAAAAGGTCAAATCGCCGTAGGAGTCTCAGACTTTGCAGGACGACTCCTTAGGTCATATGGAGCATACTGAACCGAACATTTTTCACTTTGGAGCCAATGTTAAAATCGTCTTTGATCGCCCATAGCTCCACTCACAGAGGTGAGCAGGGGTCAAGAACGATGGAAACGTGACCTCCAGGTCAAGGTCTACACGCATGCAAAATTTCAATGCGCTGCGACAACTTTGACATCCGAGTGGCATTTGAGCGCCAGGTGTTAGACTTACATGCATTTTCGACCAAAAAGGTCAAATCGCCGTAGGAGTCTCAGACTTTGCAGGACGACTCCTTAGGTCATATGGAGCATACTGAACCGAACATTTTTCACTTTGGAGCCAATGTTAAAATCGTCTTTGATCGCCCATAGCTCCACTCACAGAGGTGAGCGGGGGTCAAGAACGGTGGAAACGTGACCTCCAGGTCAAGGTCTACACGCATGCAAAATTTCAATGCGCTGCGACAACTTTGACATCCGAGTGGCATTTGAGCGCCAGGTGTTAGACTTACATGCATTTTCGACCAAAAAGGTCAAATCGCCGTAGGAGTCTCAGACTTTGCAGGACGACTCCTTAGGTCATATGGAGCATACTGAACCGAACATTTTTCACTTTGGAGCCAATGTTAAAATCTTCTTTGATCGCCCATAGCTCCACTCACAGAGGTGAGCGGGGGTCAAGAACGGTGGAAACGTGATCTCCAGGTCAAGGTCTACACGCATGCAAAATTTCAATGCGCTGCGACAACTTTGACATCCGAGTGGCATTTGAGCGCCAGGTGTTAGACTTACATGCATTTTCGACCAAAAAGGTCAAATCGCCGTAGGAGTCTCAGACTTTGCAGGACGACTCCTTAGGTCATATGGAGCATACTGAACCGAACATTTTTCACTTTGGAGCCAATGTTAAAATCGTCTTTGATCGCCCATAGCTCCACTCACAGAGGTGAGCGGGGGTCAAGAACGGTGGAAACGTGACCTCCAGGTCAAGGTCTACACGCATGCAAAATTTCAATGCGCTGCGACAACTTTGACATCCGAGTGGCATTTGAGCGCCAGGTGTTAGACTTACATGCATTTTCGACCAAAAAGGTCAAATCGCCGTAGGAGTCTCAGACTTTGCAGGACGACTCCTTAGGTCATATGGAGCATACTGAACCGAACATTTTTCACTTTGGAGCCAATGTTAAAATCGTCTTTGATCGCCCATAGCTCCACTCACAGAGGTGAGCGGGGGCCAAGAACGGTGGAAACGTGACCTCCAGGTCAAGGTCTACACGCATGCATAATTTCAATGCGCTGCGACAACTTTGACATCCGAGTGGCATTTGAGCGCCAGGTGTTAGACTTACATGCATTTTCGACCAAAAAGGTCAAATCGCCGTAGGAGTCTCAGACTTTGCAGGACGACTCCTTAGGTCATATGGAGCATACTGAACCGAACATTTTTCACTTTGGAGCCAATGTTAAAATCTTCTTTGATCGCCCATAGCTCCACTCACAGAGGTGAGCGGGGGTCAAGAACGGTGGAAACGTGACCTCCAGGTCAAGGTCTACACGCATGCAAAATTTCAATGCGCTGCGACAACTTTGACATCCGAGTGGCATTTGAGCGCCAGGTGTTAGACTTACATGCATTTTCGACCAAAAAGGTCAAATCGCCGTAGGAGTCTCAGACTTTGCAGGACGACTCCTTAGGTCATATGGAGCATACTGAACCGAACATTTTTCACTTTGGAGCCAATGTTAAAATCGTCTTTGATCGCCCATAGCTCCACTCACAGAGGTGAGCGGGGGTCAAGAACGGTGGAAACGTGACCTCCAGGTCAAGGTCTACACGCATGCAAAATTTCAATGCGCTGCGACAACTTTGACATCCGAGTGGCATTTGAGCGCCAGGTGTTAGACTTACATGCATTTTCGACCAAAAAGGTCAAATCGCCGTAGGAGTCTCAGACTTTGCAGGACGACTCCTTAGGTCATATGGAGCATACTGAACCGAACATTTTTCACTTTGGAGCCAATGTTAAAATCGTCTTTGATCGCCCATAGCTCCACTCACAGAGGTGAGCGGGGGTCAAGAACGGTGGAAACGTGACCTCCAGGTCAAGGTCTACACGCATGCAAAATTTCAATGCGCTGCGACAACTTTGACATCCGAGTGGCATTTGAGCGCCAGGTGTTAGACTTACATGCATTTTCGACCAAAAAGGTCAAATCGCCGTAGGAGTCTCAGACTTTGCAGGACGACTCCTTAGGTCATATGGAGCATACTGAACCGAACATTTTTCACTTTGGAGCCAATGTTAAAATCGTCTTTGATCGCCCATAGCTCCACTCACAGAGGTGAGCGGGGGTCAAGAACGGTGGAAACGTGACCTCCAGGTCAAGGTCTACACGCATGCAAAATTTCAATGCGCTGCGACAACTTTGACATCCGAGTGGCATTTGAGCGCCAGGTGTTAGACTTACATGCATTTTCGACCAAAAAGGTCAAATCGCCGTAGGAGTCTCAGACTTTGCAGGACGACTCCTTAGGTCATATGGAGCATACTGAACCGAGCATTTTTCACTTTGGAGCCAATGTTAAAATCTTCTTTGATCGCCCATAGCTCCACTCACAGAGGTGAGCGGGGGTCAAGAACGGTGGAAACGTGACCTCCAGGTCAAGGTCTACACGCATGCAAAATTTCAATGCGCTGCGACAACTTTGACATCCGAGTGGCATTTGAGCGCCAGGTGTTAGACTTACATGCATTTTCGACCAAAAAGGTCAAATCGCCGTAGGAGTCTCAGACTTTGCAGGACGACTCCTTAGGTCATATGGAGCATACTGAACCGAACATTTTTCACTTTGGAGCCAATGTTAAAATCGTCTTTGATCGCCCATAGCTCCACTCACAGAGGGAGCGGGGGTCAAGAACGGTTGAAACGTGACCTCCAGGTCAAGGTCTACACGCATGCAAAATTTCAATGCGCTGCGACAACTTTGACATCCGAGTGGCATTTGCGCGCCAGGTGTTAGACTTACATGCATTTTCGACCAAAAAGGTCAAATCGCCGTAGGAGTCTCAGACTTTGCAGGACGACTCCTTAGGTCATATGGAGCATACTGAACCGAACATTTTTCACTTTGGAGGCAATGTTAAAATCGTCTTTGATCGCCCATAGCTCCACTCACAGAGGTGAGCGGGGGTCAAGAACGGTGGAAACGTGACCTCCAGGTCAAGGTCTACACGCATGCAAAATTTCAATGCGCTGCGACAACTTTGACATCCGAGTGGCATTTGAGCGCCAGGTGTTAGACTTACATGCATTTTCGACCAAAAAGGTCAAATCGCCGTAGGAGTCTCAGACTTTGCAGGACGACTCCTTAGGTCATATGGAGCATACTGAACCGAACATTTTTCACTTTGGAGCCAATGTTAAAATCTTCTTTGATCGCCCATAGCTCCACTCACAGAGGTGAGCGGGGGCCAAGAACGGTGGAAACGTGACCTCCAGGTCAAGGTCTACACGCATGCATAATTTCAATGCGCTGCGACAACTTTGACATCCGAGTGGCATTTGAGCGCCAGGTGTTATACTTACATGCATTTTCGACCAAAAAGGTCAAATCGCCGTAGGAGTCTCAGACTTTGCAGGACGACTCCTTAGGTCATATGGAGCATACTGAACCGAACATTTTTCACTTTGGAGCCAATGTTAAAATCGTCTTTGATCGCCCATAGCTCCACTCACAGAGGTGAGCGGGGGTCAAGAACGGTGGAAACGTGACCTCCAGGTCAAGGTCTACACGCATGCAAAATTTCAATGCGCTGCGACAACTTTGACATCCGAGTGGCATTTGAGCGCCAGGTGTTAGACTTACATGCATTTTCGACCAAAAAGGTTTATCGCCGTAGGAGTCTCAGACTTTGCAGGACGACTCCTTAGGTCATATGGAGCATACTGAACCGAACATTTTTCACTTTGGAGCCAATGTTAAAATCGTCTTTGATCGCCCATAGCTCCACTCACAGAGGTGAGCAGGGGTCAAGAACGGTGGAAACGTGACCTCCAGGTCAAGGTCTACACGCATGCAAAATTTCAATGCGCTGCGACAACTTTGACATCCGAGTGGCATTTGAGCGCCAGGTGTTAGACTTACATGCATTTTCGACCAAAAAGGTCAAATCGCCGTAGGAGTCTCAGACTTTGCAGGACGACTCCTTAGGTCATATGGAGCATACTGAACCGAACATTTTTCACTTTGGAGCCAATGTTAAAATCTTCTTTGATCGCCCATAGCTCCACTCACAGAGGTGAGCGGGGGCCAAGAACGGTGGAAACGTGACCTCCAGGTCAAGGTCTACACGCATGCATAATTTCAATGCGCTGCGACAACTTTGACATCCGAGTGGCATTTGAGCGCCAGGTGTTAGACTTACATGCATTTTCGACCAAAAAGGTCAAATCGCCGTAGGAGTCTCAGACTTTGCAGGACGACTCCTTAGGTCATATGGAGCATACTGAACCGAACATTTTTCACTTTGGAGCCAATGTTAAAATCGTCTTTGATCGCCCATAGCTCCACTCACAGAGGTGAGCGGGGGTCAAGAACGGTGGAAACGTGACCTCCAGGTCAAGGTCTACACGCATGCAAAATTTCAATGCGCTGCGACAACTTTGACATCCGAGTGGCATTTGAGCGCCAGGTGTTAGACTTACATGCATTTTCGACCAAAAAGGTCAAATCGCCGTAGGAGTCTCAGACTTTGCAGGACGACTCCTTAGGTCATATGGAGCATACTGAACCGGACATTTTTCACTTTGGAGCCAATGTTAAAATCATCTTTGATCGCCCATAGCTCCACTCACAGAGGTGAGCGGGGGTCAAGAACGGTGGAAACGTGACCTCCAGGTCAAGGTCTATACGCATGCAAAATTTCAATGCGCTGCGACAACTTTGACATCCGAGTGGCATTTGAGCGCCAGGTGTTAGACTTACATGCATTTTCGACCAAAAAGGTCAAATCGCCGTAGGAGTCTCAGACTTTGCAGGACGACTCCTTAGGTCATATGGAGCATACTGAACCGAACATTTTTCACTTTGGAGCCAATGTTAAAATCGTCTTTGATCGCCCATAGATCCACTCACAGAGGTGAGCGGGGGTCAAGAACGGTGGAAACGTGACCTCCAGGTCAAGGTCTACACGCATGCAAAATTTCAATGCGCTGCGACAACTTTGACATCCGAGTGGCATTTGAGCGCCAGGTGTTAGACTTACATGCATTTTCGACCAAAAAGGTCAAATCGCCGTAGGAGTCTCAGACTTTGCAGGACGACTCCTTAGGTCATATGGAGCATACTGAACCGAACATTTTTCACTTTGGAGCCAATGTTAAAATCGTCTTTGATCGCCCATAGCTCCACTCACAGAGGTGAGCGGGGGTCAAGAACGGTGGAAACGTGACCTCCAGGTCAAGGTCTACACGCATGCAAAATTTCAATGCGCTGCGACAACTTTGACATCCGAGTGGCATTTGAGCGCCAGGTGTTAGACTTACATGCATTTTCGACCAAAAAGGTCAAATCGCCGTAGGAGTCTCAGACTTTGCAGGACGACTCCTTAGGTCATATGGAGCATACTGAACCGAACATTTTTCACTTTGGAGCCAATGTTAAAATCGTCTTTGATCGCCCATAGATCCACTCACAGAGGTGAGCGGGGGTCAAGAACGGTGGAAACGTGACCTCCCGGTCAAGGTCTACACGCATGCAAAATTTCAATGCGCTGCGACAACTTTGACATCCGAGTGGCATTTGAGCGCCAGGTGTTAGACTTACATGCATTTTCGACCAAAAAGGTCAAATCGCCGTAGGAGTCTCAGACTTTGCAGGACGACTCCTTAGGTCATATGGAGCATACTGAACCGAACATTTTTCACTTTGGAGCCAATGTTAAAATCGTCTTTGATCGCCCATAGCTCCACTCACAGAGGTGAGCAGGGGTCAAGAACGGTGGAAACGTGACCTCCAGGTCAAGGTCTACACGCATGCAAAATTTCAATGCGCTGCGACAACTTTGACATCCGAGTGGCATTTGAGCGCCAGGTGTTAGACTTACATGCATTTTCGACCAAAAAGGTCAAATCGCCGTAGGAGTCTCAGACTTTGCAGGACGACTCCTTAGGTCATATGGAGCATACTGAACCGAACATTTTTCACTTTGGAGCCAATGTTAAAATCGTCTTTGATCGCCCATAGCTCCACTCACAGAGGTGAGCGGGGGTCAAGAACGGTGGAAACGTGACCTCCAGGTCAAGGTCTACACGCATGCAAAATTTCAATGCGCTGCGACAACTTTGACATCCGAGTGGCATTTGAGCGCCAGGTGTTAGACTTACATGCATTTTCGACCAAAAAGGTCAAATCGCCGTAGGAGTCTCAGACTTTGCAGGACGACTCCTTAGGTCATATGGAGCATACTGAACCGAACATTTTTCACTTTGGAGCCAATGTTAAAATCTTCTTTGATCGCCCATAGCTCCACTCACAGAGGTGAGCGGGGGTCAAGAACGGTGGAAACGTGACCTCCAGGTCAAGGTCTACACGCATGCAAAATTTCAATGCGCTGCGACAACTTTGACATCCGAGTGGCATTTGAGCGCCAGGTGTTAGACTTACATGCATTTTCGACCAAAAAGGTCAAATCGCCGTAGGAGTCTCAGACTTTGCAGGACGACTCCTTAGGTCATATGGAGCATACTGAACCGAACATTTTTCACTTTGGAGCCAATGTTAAAATCGTCTTTGATCGCCCATAGATCCACTCACAGAGGTGAGCGGGGGTCAAGAACGGTGGAAACGTGACCTCCAGGTCAAGGTCTACACGCATGCAAAATTTCAATGCGCTGCGACAACTTTGACATCCGAGTGGCATTTGAGCGCCAGGTGTTAGACTTACATGCATTTTCGACCAAAAAGGTCAAATCGCCGTAGGAGTCTCAGACTTTGCAGGACGACTCCTTAGGTCATATGGAGCATACTGAACCGAACATTTTTCACTTTGGAGCCAATGTTAAAATCGTCTTTGATCGCCCATAGCTCCACTCACAGAGGTGAGCGGGGGTCAAGAACGGTGGAAACGTGACCTCCAGGTCAAGGTCTACACGCATGCAAAATTTCAATGCGCTGCGACAACTTTGACATCCGAGTGGCATTTGAGCGCCAGGTGTTAGACTTACATGCATTTTCGACCAAAAAGGTCAAATCGCCGTAGGAGTCTCAGACTTTGCAGGACGACTCCTTAGGTCATATGGAGCATACTGAACCGAACATTTTTCACTTTGGAGCCAATGTTAAAATCGTCTTTGATCGCCCATAGATCCACTCACAGAGGTGAGCGGGGGTCAAGAACGGTGGAAACGTGACCTCCAGGTCAAGGTCTACACGCATGCAAAATTTCAATGCGCTGCGACAACTTTGACATCCGAGTGGCATTTGAGCGCCAGGTGTTAGACTTACATGCATTTTCGACCAAAAAGGTCAAATCGCCGTAGGAGTCTCAGACTTTGCAGGACGACTCCTTAGGTCATATGGAGCATACTGAACCGAACATTTTTCACTTTGGAGCCAATGTTAAAATCTTCTTTGATCGCCCATAGCTCCACTCACAGAGGTGAGCAGGGGTCAAGAACGGTGGAAACGTGACCTCCAGGTCAAGGTCTACACGCATGCAAAATTTCAATGCGCTGCGACAACTTTGACATCCGAGTGGCATTTGAGCGCCAGGTGTTAGACTTACATGCATTTTCGACCAAAAAGGTCAAATCGCCGTAGGAGTCTCAGACTTTGCAGGACGACTCCTTAGGTCATATGGAGCATACTGAACCGAACATTTTTCACTTTGGAGCCAATGTTAAAATCGTCTTTGATCGCCCATAGCTCCACTCACAGAGGTGAGCAGGGGTCAAGAACGGTGGAAACGTGACCTCCAGGTCAAGGTCTACACGCATGCAAAATTTCAATGCGCTGCGACAACTTTGACATCCGAGTGGCATTTGAGCGCCAGGTGTTAGACTTACATGCATTTTCGACCAAAAAGGTCAAATCGCCGTAGGAGTCTCAGACTTTGCAGGACGACTCCTTAGGTCATATGGAGCATACTGAACCGAACATTTTTCACTTTGGAGCCAATGTTAAAATCGTCTTTGATCGCCCATAGCTCCACTCACAGAGGTGAGCGGGGGCCAAGAACGGTGGAAACGTGACCTCCAGGTCAAGGTCTACACGCATGCATAATTTCAATGCGCTGCGACAACTTTGACATCCGAGTGGCATTTGAGCGCCAGGTGTTAGACTTACATGCATTTTCGACCAAAAAGGTCAAATCGCCGTAGGAGTCTCAGACTTTGCAGGACGACTCCTTAGGTCATATGGAGCATACTGAACCGAACATTTTTCACTTTGGAGCCAATGTTAAAATCTTCTTTGATCGCCCATAGCTCCACTCACAGAGGTGAGCGGGGGTCAAGAACGGTGGAAACGTGACCTCCAGGTCAAGGTCTACACGCATGCAAAATTTCAATGCGCTGCGACAACTTTGACATCCGAGTGGCATTTGAGCGCCAGGTGTTAGACTTACATGCATTTTCGACCAAAAAGGTCAAATCGCCGTAGGAGTCTCAGACTTTGCAGGACGACTCCTTAGGTCATATGGAGCATACTGAACCGAACATTTTTCACTTTGGAGCCAATGTTAAAATCGTCTTTGATCGCCCATAGCTCCACTCACAGAGGTGAGCGGGGGTCAAGAACGGTGGAAACGTGACCTCCAGGTCAAGGTCTACACGCATGCAAAATTTCAATGCGCTGCGACAACTTTGACATCCGAGTGGCATTTGAGCGCCAGGTGTTAGACTTACATGCATTTTCGACCAAAAAGGTCAAATCGCCGTAGGAGTCTCAGACTTTGCAGGACGACTCCTTAGGTCATATGGAGCATACTGAACCGAACATTTTTCACTTTGGAGCCAATGTTAAAATCGTCTTTGATCGCCCATAGCTCCACTCACAGAGGTGAGCGGGGGTCAAGAACGGTGGAAACGTGACCTCCAGGTCAAGGTCTACACGCATGCAAAATTTCAATGCGCTGCGACAACTTTGACATCCGAGTGGCATTTGAGCGCCAGGTGTTAGACTTACATGCATTTTCGACCAAAAAGGTCAAATCGCCGTAGGAGTCTCAGACTTTGCAGGACGACTCCTTAGGTCATATGGAGCATACTGAACCGAACATTTTTCACTTTGGAGCCAATGTTAAAATCGTCTTTGATCGCCCATAGCTCCACTCACAGAGGTGAGCGGGGGTCAAGAACGGTGGAAACGTGACCTCCAGGTCAAGGTCTACACGCATGCAAAATTTCAATGCGCTGCGACAACTTTGACATCCGAGTGGCATTTGAGCGCCAGGTGTTAGACTTACATGCATTTTCGACCAAAAAGGTCAAATCGCCGTAGGAGTCTCAGACTTTGCAGGACGACTCCTTAGGTCATATGGAGCATACTGAACCGAACATTTTTCACTTTGGAGCCAATGTTAAAATCTTCTTTGATCGCCCATAGCTCCACTCACAGAGGTGAGCGGGGGTCAAGAATGGTGGAAACGTGACCTCCAGGTCAAGGTCTACACGCATGCAAAATTTCAATGCGCTGCGACAACTTTGACATCCGAGTGGCATTTGAGCGTTAGACTTACATGCATTTTCGACCAAAAAGGTCAAATCGCCGTAGGAGTCTCAGACTTTGCAGGACGACTCCTTAGGTCATATGGAGCATACTGAACCGAACATTTTTCACTTTGGAGCCAATGTTAAAATCGTCTTTGATCGCCCATAGCTCCACTCACAGAGGTGAGCGGGGGTCAAGAACGGTGGAAACGTGACCTCCAGGTCAAGGTCTACACGCATGCAAAATTTCAGTGCGCTGCGACAACTTTGACATCCGAGTGGCATTTGAGCGCCAGGTGTTAGACTTACATGCATTTTCGACCAAAAGGTCAAATCGCCGTAGGAGTCTCAGACTTTGCAGGACGACTCCTTAGGTCATATGGAGCATACTGAACCGAACATTTTTCACTTTGGAGCCAATGTTAAAATCGTCTTTGATCGCCCATAGCTCCACTCACAGAGGGAGCGGGGGTCAAGAACGGTTGAAACGTGACCTCCAGGTCAAGGTCTACACGCATGCAAAATTTCAATGCGCTGCGACAACTTTGACATCCGAGTGGCATTTGCGCGCCAGGTGTTAGACTTACATGCATTTTCGACCAAAAAGGTCAAATCGCCGTAGGAGTCTCAGACTTTGCAGGACGACTCCTTAGGTCATATGGATCATACTGAACCGAACATTTTTCACTTTGGAGGCAATGTTAAAATCGTCTTTGATCGCCCATAGCTCCACTCACAGAGGTGAGCGGGGGTCAAGAACGGTGGAAACGTGACCTCCAGGTCAAGGTCTACACGCATGCAAAATTTCAATGCGCTGCGACAACTTTGACATCCGAGTGGCATTTGAGCGCCAGCTGTTATACTTACATGCATTTTCGACCAAAAAGGTCAAATCGCCGTAGGAGTCTCAGACTTTGCAGGACGACTCCTTAGGTCATATGGAGCATACTGAACCGAACATTTTTCACTTTGGAGCCAATGTTAAAATCGTCTTTGATCGCCCATAGCTCCACTCACAGAGGTGAGCAGGGGTCAAGAACGGTGGAAACGTGACCTCCAGGTCAAGGTCTACACGCATGCAAAATTTCAATGCGCTGCGACAACTTTGACATCCGAGTGGCATTTGAGCGCCAGCTGTTATACTTACATGCATTTTCGACCAAAAAGGTCAAATCGCCGTAGGAGTCTCAGACTTTGCAGGACGACTCCTTAGGTCATATGGAGCATACTGAACCGAACATTTTTCACTTTGGAGCCAATGTTAAAATCGTCTTTGATCGCCCATAGCTCCACTCACAGAGGTGAGCGGGGGTCAAGAACGGTGGAAACGTGACCTCCAGGTCAAGGTCTACACGCATGCAAAATTTCAATGCGCTGCGACAACTTTGACATCCGAGTGGCATTTGAGCGCCAGGTGTTAGACTTACATGCATTTTCGACCAAAAAGGTCAAATCGCCGTAGGAGTCTCAGACTTTGCAGGACGACTCCTTAGGTCATATGGAGCATACTGAACCGAACATTTTTCACTTTGGAGCCAATGTTAAAATCGTCTTTGATCGCCCATAGCTCCACTCACAGAGGTGAGCGGGGGTCAAGAACGGTGGAAACGTGACCTCCAGGTCAAGGTCTACACGCATGCAAAATTTCAATGCGCTGCGACAACTTTGACATCCGAGTGGCATTTGAGCGCCAGGTGTTAGACTTACATGCATTTTCGACCAAAAAGGTCAAATCGCCGTAGGAGTCTCAGACTTTGCAGGACGACTCCTTAGGTCATATGGAGCATACTGAACCGAACATTTTTCACTTTGGAGCCAATGTTAAAATCGTCTTTGATCGCCCATAGCTCCACTCACAGAGGTGAGCGGGGGTCAAGAACGGTGGAAACGTGACCTCCAGGTCAAGGTCTACACGCATGCAAAATTTCAATGCGCTGCGACAACTTTGACATCCGAGTGGCATTTGAGCGCCAGCTGTTATACTTAGGGGTCAAGAACGGTGGAAACGTGACCTCCAGGTCAAGGTCTACACGCATGCAAAATTTCAATGCGCTGCGACAACTTTGACATCCGAGTGGCATTTGAGCGCCAGCTGTTATACTTACATGCATTTTCGACCAAAAAGGTCAAATCGCCGTAGGAGTCTCAGACTTTGCAGGACGACTCCTTAGGTCATATGGAGCATACTGAACCGAACATTTTTCACTTTGGAGCCAATGTTAAAATCGTCTTTGATCGCCCATAGCTCCACTCACAGAGGTGAGCGGGGGTCAAGAACGGTGGAAACGTGACCTCCAGGTCAAGGTCTACACGCATGCAAAATTTCAATGCGCTGCGACAACTTTGACATCCGAGTGGCATTTGAGCGCCAGGTGTTAGACTTACATGCATTTTCGACCAAAAAGGTCAAATCGCCGTAGGAGTCTCAGACTTTGCAGGACGACTCCTTAGGTCATATGGAGCATACTGAACCGAACATTTTTCACTTTGGAGCCAATGTTAAAATCGTCTTTGATCGCCCATAGCTCCACTCACAGAGGTGAGCGGGGGTCAAGAACGGTGGAAACGTGACCTCCAGGTCAAGGTCTACACGCATGCAAAATTTCAATGCGCTGCGACAACTTTGACATCCGAGTGGCATTTGAGCGCCAGGTGTTAGACTTACATGCATTTTCGACCAAAAAGGTCAAATCGCCGTAGGAGTCTCAGACTTTGCAGGACGACTCCTTAGGTCATATGGAGCATACTGAACCGAACATTTTTCACTTTGGAGCCAATGTTAAAATCATCTTTGATCGCCCATAGCTCCACTCACAGAGGTGAGCGGGGGTCAAGAACGGTGGAAACGTGACCTCCAGGTCAAGGTCTACACGCATGCAAAATTTCAATGCGCTGCGACAACTTTGACATCCGAGTGGCATTTGAGCGCCAGGTGTTAGACTTACATGCATTTTCGACCAAAAAGGTCAAATCGCCGTAGGAGTCTCAGACTTTGCAGGACGACTCCTTAGGTCATATGGAGCATACTGAACCGAACATTTTTCACTTTGGAGCCAATGTTAAAATCGTCTTTGATCGCCCATAGCTCCACTCACAGAGGTGAGCGGGGGTCAAGAACGGTGGAAACGTGACCTCCAGGTCAAGGTCTACACGCATGCAAAATTTCAATGCGCTGCGACAACTTTGACATCCGAGTGGCATTTGAGCGCCAGGTGTTAGACTTACATGCATTTTCGACCAAAAAGGTCAAATCGCCGTAGGAGTCTCAGACTTTGCAGGACGACTCCTTAGGTCATATGGAGCATACTGAACCGAACATTTTTCACTTTGGAGCCAATGTTAAAATCGTCTTTGATCGCCCATAGCTCCACTCACAGAGGTGAGCGGGGGTCAAGAACGGTGGAAACGTGACCTCCAGGTCAAGGTCTACACGCATGCAAAATTTCAATGCGCTGCGACAACTTTGACATCCGAGTGGCATTTGAGCGCCAGGTGTTAGACTTACATGCATTTTCGACCAAAAAGGTCAAATCGCCGTAGGAGTCTCAGACTTTGCAGGACGACTCCTTAGGTCATATGGAGCATACTGAACCGAACATTTTTCACTTTGGAGCCAATGTTAAAATCGTCTTTGATCGCCCATAGCTCCACTCACAGAGGTGAGCGGGGGTCAAGAACGGTGGAAACGTGACCTCCAGGTCAAGGTCTACACGCATGCAAAATTTCAATGCGCTGCGACAACTTTGACATCCGAGTGGCATTTGAGCGCCAGGTGTTAGACTTACATGCATTTTCGACCAAAAAGGTCAAATCGCCGTAGGAGTCTCAGACTTTGCAGGACGACTCCTTAGGTCATATGGAGCATACTGAACCGAACATTTTTCACTTTGGAGCCAATGTTAAAATCGTCTTTGATCGCCCATAGCTCCACTCACAGAGGTGAGCGGGGGTCAAGAACGGTGGAAACGTGACCTCCAGGTCAAGGTCTACACGCATGCAAAATTTCAATGCGCTGCGACAACTTTGACATCCGAGTGGCATTTGAGCGCCAGGTGTTAGACTTACATGCATTTTCGACCAAAAAGGTCAAATCGCCGTAGGAGTCTCAGACTTTGCAGGACGACTCCTTAGGTCATATGGAGCATACTGAACCGAACATTTTTCACTTTGGAGCCAATGTTAAAATCGTCTTTGATCGCCCATAGCTCCACTCACAGAGGTGAGCGGGGGTCAAGAACGGTGGAAACGTGACCTCCAGGTCAAGGTCTACACGCATGCAAAATTTCAATGCGCTGCGACAACTTTGACATCCGAGTGGCATTTGAGCGCCAGGTGTTAGACTTACATGCATTTTCGACCAAAAAGGTCAAATCGCCGTAGGAGTCTCAGACTTTGCAGGACGACTCCTTAGGTCATATGGAGCATACTGAACCGAACATTTTTCACTTTGGAGCCAATGTTAAAATCGTCTTTGATCGCCCATAGCTCCACTCACAGAGGTGAGCGGGGGTCAAGAACGGTGGAAACGTGACCTCCAGGTCAAGGTCTACACGGAGAACAACAATAACCTAGCTCCATTCACCACCCATCTGCACAAACTGATCAAAACCCACAATCTTGAACACATCAAACACTCACCCCCCAACCATACCTATATCAATGACAAACCGGCTCCTAACACTGATTGTTCACTCCACAAGCTCTTTACCACCAAAACCGACTTAACAAAACAAGACAAACTACAAATAACAAACCAATATATACATCAGAACTGGCCTAACCACTCACATATCTACACTGACGCCTCCCAAAACAACAACAATATTACAGGTCTAGGAATGCAAGTCACCCAACCAGCTCCCATCACCACAAACCTCCATTACACTAACTACTCACACACTACTACTGCAGAATTACTCGCCATTCAATGTGCATACCATTATATTAAACAATCAAAGGACACTAACTTTCTAATTATTTCTGACTCATTAGGCTCTCTATCCCAAATTCATAACAAAACATCAAAAACACGTCAAGACATCATAAACAATATAATACTCATCCACAACAACATCACAGCAACAAACAAAACAATATCACTACTCTGGGCACCTGCACACACAGGAATACAAGGCAACCATCTAGCAGACACAGCAGCAAAATTAGCCACCACACACCCATCCCCCTGCATCAATTTCAATACAAGTAAGGCCGAAGTCAAATCATAAATTAGAAAAAACATAAATAGTCAAAATTTCCAAACTAACATTCAAAGTTCAAAGTCTAACTGGATTAAATCACTTTTCACTAAACCTGTCACTAAATGTCGAAACTTTACTAAGTCAATCATCACGGATAAAATTATTAACAGAATGTTCAGTGGCCAAATTAACACAAATGAAACACTCCACAAACAAAACAGACATCCCCACCCAAACTGCACACATTGCAATATACCAGAAAATCTTGACCACATATTCAACCATTGCAAACAACACAAACACCAACAAGACCATCTATACAACTCTCTCCCCCCCACTACAGAAACAATATTAGCCTACTACTAAACCCGACTAATAATCCATCTAAATATACCCATATAGCTAAATTCCTAAAATCAACCAACCCAATTAACAGACTTTAGAACCATCCCAAACAAATCCCAGTCAATAACAGCTATCTACAAAATCACCATTTCTTCAATTTAGGATCGGGATCCAAATTCCTAGCGCGGATTGCCTTCTCCGACGTCCGCGCTACAAATTCTCCCATATCCAGCCACACATTACCATGTTCATACCCAATCCCAGCCAACTCGCTCCCTACACCCCCCCCCCCCCCCCCCCCCGTAAATAACCAAGAGTCCCTCTTCTTTTTATTTTTACTGGTAGATTACGTTACTTCCCTCCCTTTTTCTTTTTAATTATATTATTAAATAGTTATATTACTATATTAGCATATCAGCCTAAATGATCTTTTCCAGTATTTGTCTCTCCCACTAGATTCTCAAAGTAGTTTAGGTTTTTCACAGCTCCATATCTCTCCGCTAAACGCTCTTATCCCTTTCACCAACTTTACTGTTTTCTTTTCTCTCTTTTCTCCTTTTAATTATAGTTTTTTGGGCCAGTCGATTATACCTTTATTTCCCAATATTGTTTGTTTATCTAAAACCCGCCTGGCCCCGACTGCGAAATAGCCGACGGCTGAAGCGGTCGTAAAATCCCTTAAATCTCTCTCTCTCGGTAACATGTTTCTGTGGACCAAGGAAATGTATCATGCCAGATACTTAAAAAGTTCTACGCATCAGTTATAAAATAATGACAGTTTTGATATGCAATTCTCCCTACAAAGACATTTAACATTTGAACTGTCTGTTGAAACTATGATGATGCTAATATACAAGTCGCACAAAACAACTCATTCATATACTGGTACCTAGCCAAACATACATAATGTTTTTACGCGTATGCACATGCTTGTACACATATACCTCTACTGGCATATCACACATACAAACAATCATTAGATGGATGTAATCGTTTAAAAATATTTTACTTACAATAACAAGTGAACAGGTTCTGTAATAGCATGGTTAATATTGGGAGATGTTTTAGCATTTCCATTTTCACAGAATCAAAGTCATATCCTTTCATGACTCAAATCAGCTTGTAGTGATTTAAATTCACATAAAACTGATTCATGTCAAATGACCTATCCCGCATGTGTGGGACCTGTTATAAAAATACCATTCATTACTTATTTGTGTGTCCAACTTATGCTATTATTGGAAATAATAGGTATTATTATACAGCATGGATATGAAATAAGAAAGCTTTATAGGGAATTGTTGAAAATGATGCATTTATCTCAGAATCTGGTAGATTTAATCAATATGGACTTCTCCTTCATTATCTACTTATAATCAGATGATTACATTATTGCTCAACTGATAGTTTGCAATAGTATAGAATTAGTATTAATATTAATACTTATTTTGTATTTGAGCATCATTTAGATAAGCCATCGGCTTGATTGCAAATCCAGTTCACTATGAAATTTTAAGACACATGTAGTAGAACATATTGCAATAGTTAAGACCTGAAAAGAAGTTATGTGTAGGATCCTCAAAATGGTATCTACAAGAGCAGGTTGTAGAATCATGTTGGTGTTTGTTGTTTAACTCTGCACTCAGCCATATTCCAGCTATATGACGGTGGTCTGTGAATAATCAAGTCTGGACCAGACTATCCAGTGATTGACATCATGAGCATCGATCCACACAATTGGGATACAATGACATGGATCAACCAAGTCAGCGAGCCTGATCACCCGATCCATTAAGTTATCTCTTACAACTAGCATAGGTTGATCATGTTGATGGGGACCAACTTCAACCTGGAATCCCCACGTGAGTAAGTATGCGGCTGTTAGCTTTGTTTGATGTTTAACGCCACACTCAGCAATATCGCAGCTATGTGGCAGGAATCAAACCTGGGTCTTCAGCACGAAGACTGAACGCTTCAACCACTAGACTACCCCACCACCAAAAATTCCCCCATGATAAAGTTGTCATCATGGTTATTGTTCAACTAGTTCAAGTGAAAATGTTCATACCCTCAAAATGTCTTATCTTCCACTTCACGATGATCTCTGATGCAAAACTTCCCTGTCATTAAATCTGTTCTTGATTCTTTACATCTGGAAAAATATGTTGAGGCTATTAATCATTCTCACAGAGTAAAGGGAGTATATGAAATAAGACAGTGAGTCACATTAGCATACAAATTATCCAGTTAAAGTAAACATTTTTCTACATTATATACATAAGCAAATACTAACATATGATAGACAGGCTACTTGTCCTATAAAAAAATAATTATACATTTACTTACATGTTGGCTATACAAGTTAATGTGTCACAGGCTTACATGCGGTAAAAATTACTTTAATACGTGATCATTGTAATATTCACATATTCCTTACCTTAATGTGTCACTTCAGCTGCCAGCATGACCTCAGCTGCAATCTCAATATTTGGCAAATTTTGACGAAATGACCGATCGTGTTCAGTGTATAAGCTGGGCCTTGTCTCTTATATAGCTTAGCGCAAGTTAACGACGCGCATAGAGAGCCGGGAACCAGCTTATGTCGTGTTAACTGGTTCCCGGCTCCCTATGCGCGTCGTCAACTTGCGCCAAACAATATTGTGATATTAGAGACGGGGGCCCAGCTTAGTGTTAACCCGGAACAAGCCATTTTACCCATATTCCCCTGCGGTCCAGGGCGCCATTTTAGAACATGGATGTAAACAAACCTCGTGTATCGATATACACTGTGATGCTTGATTACGATAAGCCTACCTCGTGTATCGATACATTGTTCTCATTCACCTCCACCACGGAAATGCCGGCCGAAGTTCCTCTGAGCCATCCACAACGCGGAAACAGTATTTGGAAAGGCGATTGGCAGCAAATGCGGATGCCAGGTACGTAGCAGGGCTTCGTGACCTTATGATTTCTGTGCAGAGATCTTATGGAACGGATTGATTTAGATATTTTCCTGCTCTACATACTTTACCGTAAACGCCAAGGGTCCTTTTTTTAGTATTATGGTCAACTGTTTGTTATGACGACAAGGATTTGCATAAGCAATGATTACCTAAGGGTTATGGGAATCCTTAAACCAATTTCTTGATTCTCTTGACAACAGCATGGCCAAGTAACCAAACATTTTTCTTTCATAGTGGGATGATGTGACTGTGGTTATTATTAACAGGTATTTATTTGTCTTTCAGAATGTTCTCACTTTGCCAGACTTTGAGTTCTCCATCCAGGAACTAAGGTCCACATCTGAGGAAATAATTCTCAGTTTACAAGAACTGCTCTTCACACCATAACATATTGTGTCATAGGGAGCAGCCTTCTCTAGTTGTATACAGAGCAGGCTAACTATTTTACCTGTTCCTGAGTGTTTTCTTGACTTTGTTAAATGTACTTATGTTTGTGGAGTACATTAAAGTCTTTCTTGATACATGTTATCTCAGATGTCTTATGTTCTGTTTGTTTTCCTTTATTCAACTATGGGGCCGGTTGGGTAGCCTAGTGGTTAAAGTGTTCGCTCGTCACGGTGAAGACCCAGGTTCGATTCGCGACATTGGTACAATGTGTGAAGCCCATTTCTGGTGTCCCCAGCCGTGATATTGCTGGAATATTGCTAAAAGCGGCGTAAAACCATAGTCACTCACTCACTCATTTTTTTACTATGTATCCTGGTGGATTGGATCACCTGTCTTGTTTGTTCACACTGTCAACCTCAGGTTTTCGCCACATAAAGACTTTCGTAATTACGTGATTATTAATTTCAATAGGAAACTCGAACATCCTATTTACTTCAATTTATCCATAGTAGCTTTGGCCTGTCTCAGACCCCTGTTCGGCAGTCCTGATGTGAACTGTGAAACCTTGTTTCGTTGGAGAAAATTTCGGAAGACACTCAAAAGAAGATGTAAATGAATCCAATATGGCTGTCACGAGAAACTAATATCAAGCATCTAAAGATGGCGGAACATGTAAATTTGGACTAATCGTTTTTTTAGGAATAGATCAAAATAGATATTTTTTATCTGCTCATTTTCCTTGGACCAAAGAGGCTAGACAACTAATGGTAACTAGCTTATGTCAGAATATCCTGTATCTGTATCTAACTTAATTTTTCAGTATGTTTTAGCACGGATGTGGTATTAAAAGTTTCTGTCCTGTTTAAGAAAAACATACTTTTATTCACTGAGAAAACAAATAACCATTGCTTTATACCAACAAACTCTATGTACTTTGTAAAAGAGCTATTGGTGCTTCCGGTTCTGAATATGTCACTTCCGGTTTCAACTAGGCCCTTAATAACTTCCTTTGGTTGAGAATTCAACTCATTGGCTATTGTGAACTCGGTAACCCCGAGATTCAGCCACAAATAGAATCGTCTGAATCGGTCAAAACCTTTTGAAAACATACATAAAATCAACAGAAATACAGCGAAAGTATGAAGCGGCATATTTCGTAGAATCTCATATATTATCACGTTTAAAGCGCCACTTGTACAATAATCCACATTATTGCCTCTGTGACCTTCCTATAGATTATCATCCTAGTGAATCTGGGTTATAATTCGTCTTGCTTGGCGTAAGAGGTGATCTGATGGCCAGGCTCTGTGACTTTGTTGATTTTCGTGGCAATGTAACCTGACGGGGTGTTTCGTTTTTCAAAATATCAATCACTGGTTTGTCTGGTCCAGGCTTGATTACTTACAGACCGCCATCATATTGCTGAAGTATTGCTGAATGTGGCGTTAAACAACAAAAACAAACAAATCCTTTGCATTTGGAGAAACCATTATTGTATTCAGGCTCATGGACAGACGTAGAAAGACGTTTTGGATACTTGGGGTAATATGACAGTCAACAAACCATAGATCAATAACCATCAGTAAGATTCTAACTGAACCATTGTGGCTAAACCATCAATTTTCAGAAAGAGTATATAAGATAAATGGTTTGAAAAAGGCGTAGTGTTTATTAGGGATATTTTTAGCATGCGAACTCGTTATTGGTCAGTAAATATAAATACATACAATGTATAAGATTTCTACTCACAGGGGGTATATATATTTTTTTACTGACCAATAACGAGTGCCTATGAGTATATATGCCCTTTAATGATTGAAAAGAAAGCTTTTATGAGAAACAAATGTCATCCCAATGGAGAAAGGCTAAAACCAACACCGCCATCTGTGAGAGTGAGATAAACAGTACATTGAACGATCTCTGTGAAACAGTAAGGATGAAGCTTCTTTTATGAACAAGTAATAGCCTTCTCAAACTTTCCCAACGTGAGAAATGGCAGACCAAAATGAAACGAAGAAATTTTACAATGGAACGATATATGTCCACTATCAACCATGTACTAAAGGTATCAATTACCTTTTGAATGCCAATCCGAGCAGAAATTCGATTCATATGCAAGAAACAGATCCGCACGAAGGGCCACACAATTGGAGCTGAATTGGTGCCCACGTGGATGCCTACTTCTTGCCTAAATGTCTTACCCCCAAATTGTACATAGATGTCATCAATGACGACGTCCAGCATTTCACATATTGTTTTCTCAGAAAACTTCCGATGTCAGTTGCTTTAATTTTGACAGATACGTAACTGTATCTGTGGTAACAACATTTTATGACAAAAGCCTCATGGCTCAATGAATGAAGTTTTTCCTTAACTTTGTCAAGTGGTGTACAAAATGGTAAAATCAAATGTTTTGACAGAATGGATTTTTTCTTCTTCTGAGATTGCAAAACGTCAAGCAAATCCTTTGAGTTTTTGAGACCCCGAGTGGTTTTAATTCAGCTTGTCTCGAGTACTTTCTGTGGATATAACGAAAGCTCTTCCTTGCTTGTATCAAGGATTAAGGCTTGTCTTTGAGAGATTTGTTAGTACATGTGCTGGACCCAGCAATGTATCTCTCTTTATACAGATTTTTATGGAGATACGTGGATAAACCCAATTTACTTAGACAAACCAATTTTCATCGTCATTAATCTCTGTTAAAAGCTGTCCACTGTACGATTGCCACTGTATCATATGCATGTGTTGGTGAATCACTATCAGATAGGGATGATACCAGATATTCGCGAAACGTTCAGCGTATCCTGCCACACCGGTGGCACCCATTGTCAACACATGCAAAGGCAAGTCAAGTGTTCAACTTTAACACGGGAATTGCATCGGGCATCACAGACTGGACAAATTTGGAGACATGTTTTAAGTTACATATGCGTATTATTTGTCCAACATTCAACATCAAGGTATCATAAGATGGATCCCCAAAGATGATCGGAAGCGACATTATTGAAAAACAGGCGCCAAATATACTTACTGTATGGTGATCACAAGATAACGCCTGGTGCAATAGCCCAGGATAGACACGTACCACCTGATATTAGTGAAACACAAACGGTGCTTCTATAGAATAGCTTTATACAAGCAGTTAGGATGACTATTACAAGCAGTATGGCCGACTAATACAAGCAGTAAGGACGACTAATACAAGCAGTATGGCCGACTAATACAAGCAGTTAGGTCGACTAATACAAGCAGTTAGGCCGACTAATACAAGCAGTAAGGACAACTAATACAAGCAGTAAGGACGACTAATATGGCCGACTAATACAAGCAGTAAGGCCGACTAATATAAGCAGTAAGGCCGACTAATACAAGCAGTAAGGAAGACTAATACAAGCAGTTAGGCCGACTAATACAAGCAGTAAGGACGACTTATACAAGCAGTAAGGCCGACTACTACAAGCAGTAAGGCCGACTAAAACAAGCAGTAAGGACGACTTATAAAAGCAGTAAGGCCGACTACTACAAGCAGTAAGGCCGACTAATACAAGCAGTAAGGCCGACTAATACAAGCAGTAAGGCCGACTACTACAAGCAGTTAGGCCGACTAATACAAGCAGTTAGGCCGACTAATACAAGCAGTAAGGACGACTTATACAAGCAGTAAGGCCGACTACTACAAGCAGTAAGGCCGACTAATACAAGCAGTAAGGCCGACTAATACAAGCAGTATGGCCGACTAATACAAGCAGTAAGGCCGACTAATACAAGCAGTAAGGCCGACTTATACAAGCAGTAAGGCCGACTACTACAAGCAGTAAGGCCGACAAATACAAGCAGTAAGGCCGACTAATACAAGCAGTAAGGCCGACTAATACAAGCAGTAAGGCCGACTAATACAAGCAGTAAGGCCGACTAATACAAGCAGTATGGCCGACTAATACAAGCAGTATGGCTGACTAATACAAGCAGTAAGGCCGACTACTACAAACAGTAAGGCTGACTAATACAAGCAGTATGGCCGACTAATACAAGCAGTATGGCTGACTAATACAAGCAGTTAGGCCGACTAATACAAGCAGTAAGGCCAACTAATACAAGCAGTATGGCCGACTAATACAAGCAGTATGGCCGACTAATACAAGCAGTATGGCCGACTAATACAAGCAGTATGGCTGACTAATACAAGCAGTTAGGCCGACTAATACAAGCAGTAAGGCCAACTAATACAAGCAGTATGGCCGACTAATATAAGCAGTATGGCTGACTAATACAAGCAGTTAGGCCGACTAATACAAGCAGTAAGGCCGACTAATACAATCAGTATGGCCGACTAATACAAGCAGTATGGCCGACTAATACAAGCAGTATTGCCGACTAATACAAGCAGTATGGCCGACTAATACAAGCAGTATTGCCGACTAATACAAGCAGTATGGCCGACTAATATGGCCGACTAATACAAGCAGTAAGGCCGACTAATACAAGCAGTAAGGCCGACTAATACAAGCAGTAAGGCCGACTAATACAAGCAGTAAGGACGACTAATACAAGCAGTATGGCTGACTAATACAATCAGTTAGGCCGACTAATACAAGCAGTAAGGCCAACTAATACAAGCAGTATGGCCGACTAATACAAGCAGTATGGCTGACTAATACAAGCAGTTGGGCCGACTAATACAAGCAGTAAGGCCAACAAATACAAGCAGTATGGCCGACTAATACAAGCAGTATGGCTGACTAATACAAGCAGTTAGGCCGACTAATACAAGCAGTTAGGCCGACTAATACAAGCAGTAAGGACGACTTATACAAGCAGTAAGGCCGACTAATACAAGCAGTTAGGCCGACTAATACAAGCAGTAAGGACGACTTATACAAGCAGTAAGGCCGACTAATACAAGCAGTATGGCTGACTAATACAAGCAGTTGGGCCGACTAATACAAGCAGTATTGCCGACTAATACAAGCAGTAAGGCCGACTAATACAAGCAGTAAGGACGACTAATACAAGCAGTTAGGCCGACTAATACAAGCAGTAAGGACGACTTATACAAGCAGTAAGGCCGACTAATACAAGCAGTTAGGCCGACCAATACAAGCAGTAAGGCCAACTTATACAAGCAGTTGGGCCGACTAATACAAGCAGTAAGGCCGACTAATACAAGCAGTATTGCCGACTAATAAAAGCAGTATGGCCGACTAATACAAGCAGTATTGCCGACTAATACAAGCAGTATGGCCGACTAATACAAGCAGTATTGCCGACTAATACAAGCAGTATGGCCGACTAATATGGCCGACTAATACAAGCAGTATTGCCGACTAATACAAGCAGTATGGCCGACTAATACAAGCAGTAAGGCCGACTAATACAAGCAGTAAGGACGACTAATGCAAGCAGTAAGTACGACTTATACAAGCAGTTACACACATATGTACGTCACTATTTAAGTTAATAATCTTGAACGCAATGTTAAAATCTAAATCATCCTCACCTTCTTCATTCATTGGTTCATCCTAAATGTAAAGAAACCATTTTTACAGGAGAAGGCTCGGGCAGAGTTTGATGGGGTGGACGAGGAGTTCATATCAACAGGGGAGAAGTTGTTTGGGCCATACGTGTGGGAGAGATACGACATCCTCATCATGCCTCCATCATTCCCGTATGGGGGGATGGAGAACCCCTGTCTCACCTTCGTTACACCCTGCCTGCTGGTTGGGGACAAGTCCCTTACAGACGTCGTCATCCATGAAATTGTAAGTTGAACGCTTTGGCCTCCCAATATTTTGTGTAATGTTTGTAACATAATCGTTACCCGGTAATTTTTTATACAAGGATGTCTGTAATCACTGCTTGTATTGGAGACTTCTCACAGCGTGTGGGGACATGGGTGGTCCAATCGCTGTCACCTATGTTAAACAATGCAAAGAATCGCAGACTAAATGAACAATCATCAAAGATATAGGGCTGTTTAAGTGTGAGCGGCATTACGGTATATCGGTATATATTGAGGTTCACTCTTTCCACGATACTTGTCACAACATCATTTTTAACACTCAGTATATCCGGTTCTATCAGAAAGCAATTTTTGTCATGTGTTTAATGTTAAGAGCATGCCAAATACCCGGAGCATGTATTTGTGCGTATTTTTTATTCAGCGAACTTTACGTTGTTCCTGCATCTTGTTTTCTTCCATTTATGAACTTCAGTTTACGCAATGGTGTTTCAAATTGCTTCTAAATTCAAAATTTTTAAATGTACAATATATTGTTATATGTTTTGCAATACGGCCTTGTACATCGTAAAATATTGTGATTCTGAGTGAAATATGTGAATTTGTATATTTTTGACTATGTGCCCCTCAGACAAGTTAAAAAGCAAACAGGGGTGGTCAGGTAGCCTAGTGGTTAAAGCGTTCGCTCGTCACGCTGAAGACCCGGGTTCCATTCCCAACATGGGTACAATGTGTGAAGCCCATTTCTGGTGTCCACCGCTCTGATGTTGCTGGAATATTGCTAAAAGCGGCGTAAAACCATACTCACTCACTCACTCACTCACTCACTTACTCACTAAAAAGCAAACAAATGTATAGAGGTCTCCATGTTTTCTTAAAGGTCATTGTTATGTCATGGGGTTGATATATTGTGTAGCGTTGGATGTGATTGATGAATGAGTGATCTCCCTGACTGTGTCCATCGTGGGACGAACAAGTGCATATACAGTAAACTACGCTTATAACTAACTCAACAGGCTTAATTAACCATTTGATTGTAGCTGCTAAAAGATTTATCTTTGTCCAGTGTATTAAGAATGAAAATGTTGACTTTGTTGCTTTTAAGAACACAATAAGAAGTATCTATGACGTTGAATATCATATTGCACGTAGAAACGACTTCTCTGTCTTTAATAGAAAATGGGCTTTGTTTCCTCAAACTGCAAAATAACTTATTCACTTGATGCTTGCAACATAATTTGATGTACCATAAATACCGCATCTTCTCATCTTCTCAATTGTATACATAAATATGCCTACATCTGTGCCATGTTGTGGATTATGCCTTAGGCCTCCTCTGTACCACATCCTTTTGAGAAGTACCTTTATACTTGAAGCTGTACTGCTTTTCGATTACATATGTATCCTGTGTATATGACTGAATAAAAATTTAAAAACAAAACCAAAAAAACTCAACAGGCTCAAAGAGACTGTTAATTTTAGTTCGTTATAACTGTAGTTTGTTTTAAGCATGTATGCAGCATTTATACAGTAAATGGCTGGGACCAAGAAATAAGTTTCTTATCAGTCAGTTCATTATGAGCATATTCGTGGTAAATGTAGTTTACTGGAGTGTACTAGCATCCTCAATGACGCCTTCTGTTTTCATAGGCCAGTAACAACAAGACGTGCAGATTTAAAGTACAGTAGAACTTGGATATAACGAACACGGATAGAGCGAACAAATGGATACAACGAACTGTTAAAAAATCCCCGATTTATCTCTTACATCATATCATATCAAATTTACGTACATAACGAACTCTCTACAGCGAACTAACAGATACAGTGAACTGATATCTGATCACTGACAAGCCCATCTATCACTAAGTAGTGATGTGTATAGCGAACTGAGAAATCTCACTCAGTGTCAAGTGTCCCTGACAATTGGCTGTACGCAATCAGCGGTGAATCAACACAATCAGCAGTGACGGATCAACCTTGTTAAACTTATATAACGAAGAACGGATATAACGAACTGATTTCTCCGGTCCTTTGTAGTTCGTTATATCCATGTTTTACTGTACCTGTCCTTGAAAAGTCAAATACTCTTATATACAGACAAGCAGATATTCTTAAGTGTATCCTATGCTATGTTAAATTGGGGTAGTTGAAATCAGGGACTAAGGGGAGGTAACTGTGACTACTATCGCCTGATTATAATTGCAGTCTCACAGCTGGTTTGGAAACCTGGTCACTAATGCCACATGGGGGGACTTCTGGCTCAACGAGGTAGGCTGTGTAATGTTGTGTGGCTTTTGTCTTCATATGTTACCATTCTGATTTTGTACACATAAAACCTGTTGACCTGTGCCTAGCCCCTTACTGAGGCAGTCGGCTAAGGTACATATGCTTCAATGGCAAATGCTAGGACTGTTCCGAGCTTCAGATAAGCTGTGTATTTGTGTAAAATACTACCCCCAAATATTCACTTTCAATTATTTTTGTGTACAGAAATGCATGCATTAAATGAAAAATTCAAATGTATAAAAACAGCACCTGTAAATACCTAATGCTTACAAAGGAGCTAATTTCTGAAACACAATTACGAGCTAATTTACTTTCTGAGTCAAGCCTTTATATTTAGAACAGTTATATAAATCTAAAACATTATTTCATTATTTATCAATCTTAAAATGTTCGCTAATTTTGGGAAAAACCCAATAGAATGATGACTAGATGAGTGAAAAAATATTGGCTACCCAATGAAAAATGTAATAACCCAATTAGAATAGAAACCCTAAGGTAAAAACTCAATTGCTCTGACTGTGGAAATAGACTTGTTCATCATTATCTGTTTCACATAGGTGGAAATGTTTTTCCTTTCCATGGGCAGGGTTTCACAATGTTTGCACAGCGGCGCATCATGGAAGAGATACTGGGACGCCCGTACACCTGTCTGGAGGCAGGCACCGGCCTGGCCCTGCTCCGTCTACACATGGACCACACAGGAGAGGTATGTGGCTTCCATGTTGACAATACTGTACAGGTAGATAAGGCTGGTGCTGACAATACTGTACAGGTAGGAGTAGCTGATGTTGACAATACTGTACAGGTAGATAAGGCTGGTGCTGACAATACTGTACAGGTAGGTGTAGCTGATGTTGACAATACTGTACAGGTAGGTGTAACTGATGCTGACAATACTGTACAGGTAGGAGTAGCTGATGCTGACAGTACTGTACAGGTAGGTGTAGCTGATGCTGACAATACTGTACAGGTAGGTGTAGCTGATGCTGACAATACTGTACAGGTAGGAGTAGCTGATGCTGACAATACTGTACAGGTAGGTGTAGCTGATGCTGACAATACTGTACAGGTAGGAGTAGCTGATGCTGACAATACTGTACAGGTAGGTGTAGCTGATGCTGACAATACTGTACAGGTAGGAGTAGCTGATGCTGACAATACTGTACAGGTAGGTGTAGCTGATGCTGACAATACTGTACAGGTAGGAGTAGCTGATGCTGACAATACTGTACAGGTAGGTGTAGCTGATGCTGACAATACTGTACAGGTAGGTGTAGCTGATGCTGACAATACTGTACAGGTAGGAGTAGCTGATGCTGACAATACTGTACAGGTAAATGAAGCTGATGCTGACAATACTGTACAGGTAGGTGTAACTGATGCTGACAATACTGTACAGGTAGGAGTAGCTGATGCTGACAATACTGTACAGGTAGGAGTAGCTGATGCTGACAATACTGTACAGGTAGGTGTAGCTGATGCTGACAATACTGTACAGGTAGGTGTAGCTGATGCTGACAATACTGTACAGGTAGGAGTAGCTGATGCTGACAATACTGTACAGGTAAATGAAGCTGATGCTGACAATACTATACAGGTAGGTGTAGCTGATGCTGACACTACTGTACAGGTAGATGAAGCTGATGCTGACAATACTGTACAGCTAGGTGTAACTGATGCTGACGATACTGTACAGGTAGGTATCATACTAGTGGTTCTGCTTGTGTTTATATCCTAGCTACATGAAACTGATGATACTGAGTGGATCTAACATGGATGGATGGATAATCAAGATGGACCTGACTGTCTAGTACTGGTGATTCTGCTTGTGTTCATATCCTGGCTGTATGACACTCTGATACTGCTTGTGTTCATGGCCTGGCTCTAAGACACTCTGATACCGCTTGTGTTCATGGCCTGGCTCTAAGACACTCTGATACCGCTTGTGTTCATCCCTGGCTCTAAGACACTCTGATACTGCATGTGTTCATGGCCTGGCTCTAAGACACTCTGATACCGCTTGTGTTCATCCCTGGCTCTAAGACACTCTGATACCGATTGTGTTCATCCCTGGCTCTAAGACACTCATATACTGCTTGTGTTCATGGCCTGGCTCTAAGACACTCTGATACTGCTTGTGTTCATCCCTGGCTCTAAGACACTCTGATACTGCTTGTGTTCATCCCTGGCTCTAAGACACTCTGATACTGCTTGTGTTCATCCCTGGCTCTAAGACACTCTGATACTGCTTGTGTTCATCCCTGGCTCTAAGACACTCTGATACTGCTTGTGTTAACAACCTCGCTCTGTGTTTAGGACCATCCCTTCAACAAGTTGAAGGTAGTTATCGAGCCTGGTGTTGACCCCGATGACACATACAACGAGACGCCGTACGAGAAAGGCTACTGTTTTGTCAGCTACATGCAACCTTGATCAGTTGAACAGCTACGTGGTTGTTATCATGAAAATAAACTTGAATGAACTTTTTTTGTTTTGACAATTCTTGACTATTTCTGCTATATACACATTATATCGTAAGGATCTTTAACACAAATTACAGTTTAAATGGATAGAATTATCATTAAACTGCGGGCATGCTATCAGAAATGTGCGGGCCACTGTAACTTTTTAATGCCCTCATAGTGCTTGACGACGGGCCATTATCACGCCCGTTATAGGGTAGGGATGGGTGAAGTCACTTTTAATAACGACGTCATCTGGTTTGTTCTGTGACGTTTCCTTATTTGTAAAAGTGGGTCAGTGACATTCGTGTTGATTGCAGTAAATGTTTCAAAACCGATATTGTTGTTTCTTTTTATTTGATAACAAATTACATCCATGTTAGCTATATTAACGATAACGCTCTTTTTCTGGGCATTATCATTTGCAGAAGCCCTCGGTCTTTTCAACTGCTCTCCTTCGTCGGACATTTCATGGAAGACCTCGGGCTTCTGCAAATGATAAAGCCCTGAAAAAGAGCGTTACCCTTATATTGAATGTGTGCTTTTTGACAATTGAAAATCTTTTGTGATGTTTGTTGTAGAGTGTGGTGGCATCTGACACACTGGAGTATTTCCTGCAGTATTTCCCTGATCTCAAGGAACAGAAAGCAGACCAACGGTGTGTATGTCTTCCAGCCTGGTCCTTTTGGGATTCCTTGTACAAATTGGTCAATTGAGTTGATTCCGGGTTAGAATGGGTCCCAAGCAACCAATACTTGTCCATTGTGCCAGATAAGATGATTCCGGATTAGAATGGGTCCCCTGCGACCAATACTTGTCCATTGTGCCAGATAAGATGATTCCGGGTTAGAATGGGTCCCCTGCGACCAATACTTGTCCATTGTGCCAGCTAAGATGATTCCGGGTTAGAATGGGTCCCAAGCAACCAATACTTGTCCATTGTGCCAGATAAGATGATTCCGGGTTAGAATGGGTTCCCTGCGACCAATACTTGTCCATTGTGCCAACCGAGATCATTCCGTGTAAGAATTGGTCCCCAGCAACCAATGCTTGTCCATTCAGCCAACTTAGGTGAATCCTATTGGAATGAGTCCCTGAACTGTCTTTTTAGTTGTGTTCAATGAACGATGTACCACCTCAAACTTTGTAAATGGAATATGTTTTTTACCATGACTAAAATGCTTTTATTAAAATGCACCCTTTCTTTATGCTTTGTTGAGTTAGCCAATCAAATTAGATCATCCATGAATGTCATGTTAGAATAAGCATTCACTGCCTATCTCACTTACTCCTCAATGCATGAATCAAAGGTGATTTTTATAAACACCTCTGAGGTCAAGTGGATATAGTCTGTTTGCCAGATGCGTCATCCCAAAAGATGTTAGAATATGGCATTTGTTGTTGCCCTGCTTCCTCAGAGTGGGGTGTCTTTGTTAAACTGCGGCATGGTTTATCATGGTATGGTATCGGCATCATACAAGCAGCCACACGCGGTCATGTATTTAATATGATCTTAAACTTGACACTAATCCCCATTTTCACCTCATCGTACCAACATGAATCTTTAGTTGATTTTGAAACATTTTGACATGGTTTGATAACTGTTGTAGTCCTAATACGAACAATGATTTAGATTAGAAGGTCCTTTGATTCAATATTAGCTTCAGCGACTGTAGCCAAATACCTCACGGACCCCAGGCTTCCTCTTTATGATATTTACCCCTGGCTTTAACCATCCTCTATTTGTTTTGTATGCACATTTCACGATCTACACATCTGTTGACAGGGAAGGTTTGGAGTTTGACCGATGGCTCAACACCCCCGGCTGGCCGCCGTATGTCCCTGATCTCTCAGCAGGCAAAGAGCTGACCGAGCCAGCAGAACAACTGGCTGATGCCCTGGCAGGGGAGACAACTGAGGTACAGCACGATATCACCTTCCCAAGGCAAGGGAGTTAATTGTAAAAGTCCACTTTCCTATCGAAACTTGGCTGGAATTCCTGAGTTTGCTGGTCTAATGAGTCTATGCATAGTCCAGTAAAAATTGCGCTACGAACTAGACATCCGGTTCATAAACAACATGGATTTCAACTTGCAGATTTTGTTGTCAGCAGGATTTGAAAAACATGTGTACAACTGGGCTTTGACATATATCTTTCAAATCTTTTCATGCTTTTGATCAAGGTGCTCAAAAGATTCGATGCTCTTCGATGCTTCTTCAACATAGATCATGATTATCAATCAGATCGTCTTGACAGGGCACTCCATTTCATTTGAAGCAAATGCAAGTGAGATGATAGGTGGAATCTGATTGGTCAATAGGAGGCACATAGAAGGGACATACACGTAATAGCAAATGGTTGCGCTACGATTGAGCCACAAAATTCCAGCGTAGTTTGTCAAGGGTTGAAACTGGATTTTCGTAGACAGTTAACTCCCTTGCCTCGGGAAGATGTATGACATGAATCAGATGTGTTTACTTTTAGATGATGAACTTGTAATTGCTACTGTGGGTTAGACTGGTTGCAGGTGCTTGCTGAATCCTGCAATTCTTTTAGTGAACAGCTGCAGATGCACAAGTAGATCCTCCCCCTTTTAAGGTGCCCTACATTAAAACCTACCGTGTGGTTTTGTTCTTTTCATAACTTAAATATAGTTTCCAACCTCCCTTTTTCAAAATCCTGGATCAGCTGCTGAATGATGTAAAGCTTGTGATATCTTCACAAACCTGTTTCTTTACTGTCTACAATGCCCATTATGTTCACGTTTACATCTTAGATGATTTCCGACTCTCCTGTCAGTTTTCTATGTAATTTTGTCTGAGGTCCAGATCATGTTCATTTCCATGTTTACTGTGTTTCCTCCAGGAGAGTTTCCTTGACATCAGTTCCTGGAAGAGCTACCAGTTGCTCCACTTCCTCAAGAAGCTGCTGGAGAAGTCTGCACTGAAGGCCGAGACTCTGGCGGCCATAGCCGAGAAGTACCCTCACCTGGCAAGGTCACACAACGCAGAGGTCAGTTGATAGTGCAGTAACAGAAAGGAGGAAATAAACTGATACCTTGTTTCTTA
Source organism: Haliotis rufescens (assembly GCF_023055435.1). Classification (NCBI taxonomy): domain Eukaryota; kingdom Metazoa; phylum Mollusca; class Gastropoda; order Lepetellida; family Haliotidae; genus Haliotis; species Haliotis rufescens. The sequence goes on from NW_025964372.1 coordinate 43,404, forward strand.
TTTGTTTCAATTTTTGTAAGATGGTTAACAATGCCAATGAGAAATATTTCACACAAACCTATTGTCTGTATGTCAGAAAATTTCACACAAACGTATGTCAGAAAATGAGTAATGTTATCAACTTATTTCCACATCTTTGCTTTTATGGCTTGATTGTTTTGTTCAAAATTTGGATTTGAGGACTGGGATTGATATTTTTGTAAGTTCAGACGTATTTTAACCTTGTATTTTAACATGCATTCAAGCAATAATGTAAAACTTAGCATGGGAGCCTCTTCCTCTGTATTGGTTATCTGTGAAATACAAGTCGCTTCCACACAGCCATAACATAGGTCATAAGTATGTTAACATAAAATGCAGCTTTGGAATTATAACTACCATTTGCTGCCAAGCTTCTGGGCAGATCCAGATATCCCTGACACGCCTATCAAAAGTTAAGAGGTATAATATGTTCCACAGGATAATTGTGCCATCCTGCTTTCAGATCTGTTTGAGATGGGCTCAAATCTGCATCAAGAATGACTACCAGCCAGCCTTCCCAGACATCAAGGACTTCCTGCATTGTCAAGATAGCTGCTGATCACGTTTTTTAAAAAAATGGCACCCAACCTGGAAAGCGTTTTTCAGTATTCAGTGTGCACACTGTAGCGGATGTACACAAAGGGAGCACACCTGTTTTCATACCTCTATAAGTGCAAACAGAATGGATTGAAATCTACTGTTAGGCTTAATAAGATGAAAGAATTGTGAAATATAGTGCGGGCATGTGGTGTCTTTTTTGGGGGGGTGGGGGGGGGGGGGGGGGGGGGGGGGGGGAGTGGTTCAAACTCAGTATGTAACCAAATAAACAGTTGTGTAACCAAATAAAAAGATGTGTACATTCAACCTGGGGAAAGGCCTCCCTACACAAATGTATTCCTCCATGAGTAAAATACTGGAATAATATTTGACTACTGTTGAAATGAAACATGTGGCAGACATTGTGATGAAGCGGGTGGTGCCTGAGAACCAAGATTATTATTAGCCTTATATATATACATACATCAACAATAATAAGTTCAGAGACAGCCTTAACACACAAACAACTGAAGGCAACAATATGAAATCAGTATCATCGTTCAGCACAATAATGCAACACAAGCCGCTCCCATGCGATTTTTAGCCAATCAGGAAACAGTTGTCTGTTAGTGGGCATGGCCCCTTTTTTTATTTTATGGAAACATGAATGCAAAAACAGGTTTGTAAACATTTGTTTGCAAAGAGGCCCATAAAACAATATGACATCATATTAATTCATTGTCATGAATAATTGAAGATGATGTCATCCATTGTTCCCGAGTTTATGTGAGGAGTTTTTTGTTAGGGGGTTTGGTTGTAACAGAATTCTATATTCATGGACACTTCGGACTGTTCCAGGCAAACAGAAGTACACACTACCCATCTACAAGGCCCTGATGAAGGGGTCGGACGCAGCTAAGACATTTGCCTCCACTGTCTACGGGGAAACCAAAGATCAGTTGCATGTGCAAGTCTCCAACTACGTGGCTAAAGAAATAGGGCTGAAGAAATAACGTCACACCTGCTGCTGGTGTCACACACAGACCGAAGGAAGGACACAGTCAACATTCTTCAGTCATTCAGTGAGATTGTTTTGAGAGATAGAAGTACTCTATGCACAGAAATGTCACTTTGATAGAATGACGAAGTTGAAATTGATAAGACAACTCTGTGTTCCCTGATGCTTCAACTTCTGAATGCCCTTGAAGCTATTGATTGAAGAAGGAGGAGAATGATGAACTATCAGTGTGACTGGTTGATCCTCTAATGTCATGGGGGGAAGACGGTTGTGATAGTGCACTTATTCAGATGTCAGATTTATACTTTTATACATATTCAATCTTATCATATCACTTTTTTTATTTCTCTCTCGGAATATGTGATGATACTATCTGTCTACCATGATTTTATGATATTCTACCTTGATTTTAGGGTATATTTGAGTGGTCAGTGAGAGGGATCATGACTCTGTACCTCTAACTTGAGAGCCTGTTTGCTGAGTAATAATATACACAAAGTTGCTCTTTGTTATGTTGACAACCACTTTATTCTTTAGGGGCGGTGGGGTAGCCTAGTGGTTAAAGCTTTCGCTCGTCAGGCCGAAGACCCGGGTTCTATTCCCGACATGGGTACAATGTGTGAAGCCCATTTCTGGTGTCCCCCGCCGTGATATTGCTGGAATATTGCTAAAAGCTGGGTAAAACCATACTCACTCACACTTTATTCTTTCCCAGCTTTTCAACTGACTGCCACGTTGAAGTAAGAAACTCTGTTATGAGAATCTAGGCAGTACGTTGCTCAGTGCATTCTATCGATCACAACTTTGCCAGAAGACACTGGTGGTCAGTTCAATCCCAGTCTGTGATATATGACAACTGACATGCTGTGATATGACGGACACACAACGCTGTGTTAACAAGGCACTTGTGGAGTACACGATGCAACTGAAGATGAAACATTGTGAAGATACAATATGTCTTTATACATATCCAGAAGGGCACGGGGAAGTAAAATCAGTACATTCCCGGATTCACAAGTCCTGGATACGGAGTTATGGCCCTTGGTATGTAGTGATAGATTTAGATGAACAGAGAAACATTGTTGGTCCCATTTGTAGAAAGGTTATTTGCCCAGACTCTTGTCTTGTTCCTGCTCTGACATTTTAACAAGTTCTCCTTATCCAGGACAAGAGGGTGTTATTTTGTTATTTTGATATGTTTACGACATACTCAGGGTTGAACACAATGCATAGTCAAATTGTTTCCTTGAATGGATTCAAGTTTGTTATTTGTATATTTTTGTGCCTTTGATAATACAGTTAAGATATACAAATAAATAATTGTATTGAAATCGAAACATATCTGCCAATTTTCCCTCAAGGTATCAAAAAATAATTTTGTTATGAATGTATTTTCAAAGCACTGCATCAATTCAACTGTCATACGCAATAGAGAGCAATGAAATGTATTTTTCTGAGACTAGGATTTTTGAACAAGCTCAAACTACCAGGTAAGCAAACTTCATGTCACTTTAGAAAGAGTTTGCACTGAGATTAACTTTGACATTGTCTAATCAATAGTAATATGTGTATAACATTGGTGTCACTCATTATTAAAATTCACTGCAACTGTCATGCTTTGGGATTATCTTTTCTTATCAAATGTTGTCCTACATTGGACAGATCTCTTTGTCATAGAACTGAGGCCAAGTTGTAGGTGCCTTGCATTAGACATATGGTTTCTACTCAACTTGAAATTAAGAAACTGAATTAAATCAGTGTGGATCAAGGGTAATAGATCCCAGGCAAGAGAGGCGACCAAGGGGATCGCAGTCAGGCTCGCTGACTTGATTGATGCATGTCATCGTATGCCAGTTGCATGGATCGGTGCTCGTGAAGTCAATCACTGGTTGTCTGGTCCAGACTCGATTATTAACAGACTGCTGTTGTATAGGTGTACTATTGTGTCGTGTGATGTTAAACTACGAATAAACAAACACTCTCGGCTTTACTCCCACATTAACGTGAAAAATTATCAATGCGGTGATAAACACCTCTCACTCACTGTGGAGAGTTTAGTGAGCTTTCACCTGGACATTTCTTACTGGACGGGGTCAAGTGAGTTAATTGTTTTTCACCGCTATGAAGTGTTTTTCAACTAAACAACAGTGTTTGTGTTAATATGGGAGACATGTCCAACGTGATGCAGGTCTTAAGAGGTTTGACCGCCATTGTGAAAACTAGGAGCATGAGTGCAGTGGGGACAACCCAATAAGCATAATCGGGGACATCTTGGATTCGAACCCACAATCACAGCATCCTGGCACACATAAGCGTTGCAAACAATCAGCCACAATTTTGCTCTACACCATTCTCTATTGTGAAGGTAGCATATCAAGAAACCAAGTGTTGATGTTATTCGAAATCCCTGAGGCACAGCCAACACACCTGGATAGGGACCGTTTCCTCATCCTCCATGTCCACATGAAACCCGTCCTTACTCTGAGGGAGACCCTATAGAGGTGTCCTTGTCTCATGGGAGAAGTGACTTTGCAGTGGCATGTATGAGTGTTCGCTTGCAAGATGGTACGGACTCCACACTATATTGTGTAGGCGTCATGGTACTTGCCGCACTTTTCTGTCTGAGTAGGGTATACATGCTGATCTGCGGCATGGTATCTCATACGCACGCACGCACGCACGCACGCACGCACGCACGCACGCACACACGCTCGCACACACACACACGGCGCGGCGTTGAACCCCATTTCACCACACCTCCCCTTGTCTGGTCAGGCCTTCTGACTGGGCTGATTGCTGCTCTCAAGTACCCCGTTGACGAGTATAGTTGCTTATATTTTCAGTCACTAGTTTGCATAATCTAGACTAAAACGCCATGACGAATGGCACGGGGTTGGTGCTGACGAACAAAGAAAGATAGCCATGGCAAATCGGGATTCAAACCCACGTTTCTGGCACACCAGGGACACACACATGCAGAGCAAATTCCGGGCCTGAGATAACTGGGCCATCAGTGCCTCCTAACCCGATTATATGTTTTGTTATGTTCTCTAAACCGAAGTTGATTTTTTTCCATTAGGCGACAGCAACAAATACATCTGTAGCCTCTAAAACAAACACACACCCTGAAGATCCGGGTTGGAATTGATCTGCAGAAACCCACGTGTGTCCTAAGAGGCGACTAACGGGATCGGACTGTCAGTCATGCTGACTTGGTTGATGCATGTCATCTAACCAAATTGCGTAGATCCTTGTTCATGGTGTCACTCACTGGATTATCTGATGCACACTCCAGTGCGGAATTCAACAACAAACAAACAGAAACAGCCGTACACAAAGACATGCTTCATTGTTATACACTTTGAGTGAAACAACACACAATTAACATTAATGGGGAAACGGTCACATTCCGTGTCAAGTCCACAGCAAATGTACATCAGTGTCCAGAGGTTTTGGCCAAATCACAACTTTCGATCTTCAAACTCTTGTGTCTTGGAAAATCTAAAATATAAACAACATATCAAATATGCAACATTTATGACTACCAGAAAATGGAATATTGATCAACCGATAATTGAATGTAAAAACTCAAATTTGAATCGCTCTACGATAGACGTAAATTTTGCCATCAGCACGGGTTTGGTGCTGACAAACTAAGGTACATAATCAGAACGAACGGGGATTCGAGACCCATGGTTAAAGGTTTCTGGCACACAGCGGAACACATCTGCATAGCGAATTCCCACGGCTTAGACGACTCGGCCACCTGTGTCCCTCTTACCCGATTATATGTAAGTCACTTCGTTACAAGCGTAGTTGATTCATTCCATTTGACGACAGCAGTTAATACATCTGTAGGCTCTAGAAACAAACATACCCCAAGTGTAGATCCGGGATAGAATGGATCTTCAGCAGAACATGCTTGTCGTAAAAGGCGACGGGTGGTTAGGCTCGCTGACTGCAATCACTGGGTTGTCTGGTCGCATGCGGCGTTAAACAACAAACAAGCAAACAATTAAACAAACATAACATCGAAATGCATCATTATTTTACGCTTTGATCAAATCTACAAACAATGAGCGTGGAAGGGGAAAGTCAAGGGGATCGTCAAGTCCAAAGCAAGTGTACACCAGAGGTTAAGCCATTTCACAAATTTCGATCTTCAAGCTCATACGTCTTGGAGAAACTAAAATATCTCCACAATGTTAACCATATAGCAATGACTACAAGAAAAGGGGACTTTGATCAACCGATAACTGAATTAATATATTGAACATTTGAATCCTCGTCGTTCTACAGTGCATGTGAAGTAACTGCTGAACATGGCCCATAATGTCTAAACAAACAATTTACTGTCATGTTCCCTTCAGTCCCGAACTCCGTCCATATACATTGTCCATATATCTATACCTCTGGGAAAATGTTAAGCATGTTAAGCGTCCCATAACAGTAGTTATACGACTACCCATTCACCCTTCTGCTTCTCCGTACGAATCATCATGCAGTCATCTGGAGAAGCATGCATTGCATTGTCCTATAAGCACATATCAGCATCAAAAGGTGATCAATTTCACATTATGAGTACATTCTAAACGTGGAGATCTATCAAACTGATGTCACAAACTAAATCCAAGCAGTCCACAATTCATTTCAAATTAATTGTTTGTATAATATCAACAGCCCTTACAATCTATCACTAGTCTCGGACCAGCAGACAAGTTGCCATGTCGACCCGACATAACTCCCAACCAATCACTCGTTAACACGAGTATTTCATCACCTGGCATTAAAGGGTTCCACTGTACCGTACTGTAAGTCTATACTTTATATGTAACTGTTCACATTATTATATATGATTTGATGTCTGATTGTAGACACAATATTGAATATACGAGTCAGATTATTATAATAATGTAAACGGTCGGAATGATACCAACAAATTATGCTTATAAAGGGTATACTATAAGTTTACTAAATCGTATTACCTTTGCAGCAACACCTGTATATAAAGGACAAGATGGTTGTTGAGTTGAATAGAATTAATGTTAAAATGTCAATATTATCAATTTGAGTGATTATTGGAAACAGTTCAACAACAAAAGTCTTTTACTTAATCAAGCTATTCACATGTTAATATAAGGAAAATATGACATGGTTTTGTACAGCAAAGTCGATAGACGATTGACATATTTCTTAAATGTGCATAGTCAACATATATGAATGATAAGAAAAGTGAGAGTACAAATAATAAATAAAGCAGAGAGATTAAGGGCGACAGATGTTGGAGTTGACAGAATTGATAATTGAACGCACACATCCTCTTTCATCACTTCACACACATTCAGTCATGACGCCCTCTCAATGTTATTGACATGTGAACATTCAAAATTAGAGGAAGACATTCTATATATCAAATACACTCACAATGACTGCAGCTTGGTGGTATAGTAATTGTACATGAATTGTCTTACCTACTCCTTAATTATTAGAGTAGTTGACAAATATCATAATGGACACGTGCATGTCTCAGATCATTTTTTGTGATAGTAGACTGTTTCTCTACTGCATTTCAAACTGCATATGTAATCACACAAATATATTCTTCGAAAATAAAGAATAGTACAGACGTATATGTATGGCACATTAATTTAACCAAAACATCGCAAATGATGTATTTCATATATTTTTGTAAACAAAGATGTTTTTACAAGAAAAAATAGTCTTAGTATAAAAGATGTGGAGGATAAAACTAATGAAACAAAAATAAACAATATATGCAAAAACAAATATGGGGATACTTTGTACAGGTGGGGGCGGGAATTACATAAATGTCCGCCGATTTAATCTTCTTGGGGCGAGCCTGTACCACTAAAAGTTGTCCGGGGGAGGGTCGGGGGGAGGTGGTCGCTGTGTGGTGGTGGGTGTTATTTTGCGACACTGGGACAGAAATTGCTAATGTGCCGTTTCTCAACACCAGGTGCGGTTTTCTAAATTTAGATGCGACATACTGTTTCCGGTTCTAAATTCAATACAGGGACAAATATACAAATAACACAGCTCTACACTGTAAACACGGCATGTGTATACTGAAATTAGATTCTTTCCCAAATACAGGGTGTCGTTCAACTTACCTGCATCAGCACCTGTAGTTGGTGGATCAGAAGGGAAACGGTAGCCTCCATTAACAATGTCGTAGAAAAACCCATATACAGCGAATCTGCTGGCAGAGCGGACGATGTATCTGCCGAATGAACAACTTCTTCCCGCTTTGTAATCACTGCCGGGGATGTCCACCCAGTCCAGTGTAACAGGGACCATATCACCAGTAAACACTTCAATATCCGTTACATGTTGTTTAGTCAGTATGCTTATACAGTTTGTATCAGGAATCATTGCACTGTTCACGAAATACGTAACTGGAACTACAACAACAATCCCATGCTGAGGTGCATATGTGCCGTTTCTACACAGGGTTGCCATGACAGGCCTTGTGGCAGTAAGATATAGACTCTCATTCTGGGCGAGGTATTGGCGATATACACGGTTGTCACCCAGAGAGAATGTAGATCCATTGTTCAACATAAGTTCAGTGTCGCTCTGGTCACCAATAACTTGTAGCTGATATATCCAGTTCCTATACTCGGAGTCGTCACCTGTATACATAACATACTCCGTCCCATGATGTCGTACAGGTAATAGTTGCGTCACGGCCGTGAAGTAATCGCGTTGCATTGCCCCACTGAACACAGCTACAGTGTTTGTTGTGTTGATTACAGTTCCAGTCAGGTCATAGTCACTCTTCATCGTGAAGGTCTGATACTCATCTAGAGTCACATGAATCGTGTCACCGTCGTTGTAGGTGATGTTGTCATAGGTGACGTTCCCCTCCAGCATCAGCGTGATGTCCACGTCCGTCTTGTGGTTGTGGCTAGCTATCACTAACACCACCTGGTCTGTGTATCTCAGGCAGGTGGATACTACATACCTGGAACCTAGGGCAGAGATCGGGAGGGGGGAAAAGATGCCTTGTCCACAGTGTCCGTGAACGACCATGTCCTCACCAAAGACGTGGGTTACGAAAGCCTTGTTCTCCACACCCACCGTCATCCGCAATGATGGATCAATGTAAACCCAAGTGTACCCATATGGTGTTACAGTCCTTGTGACGTTATATCCCAGCTGTGGATAATCAACCAGAAATGATCCCCCTGTTTCCCCAGCTGCCACTGTAACTGCATAACCAAACGGCGCGTTATACTGAATGTATACCAGGAGGTAGCTCACACCTGGAAAAAGTATACACAGTTTGTTGGTAGTGTTTTAGAATGGATAACGACGGTACAAGCTAGCTTCTGACTACTGATAAGTTTAACGCATCACTCGACTAAGCATTGTGTGCATGGGGTTGACATACATGACATTGATGTTACAAACCCAATATGTGTTAATGTGACTGCTGTACAAAGTCATTAAATCTATCGCCAAAGGACAATTATCACTCTATCACGATTTCATTTATAT
>NW_025964372.1:657500-820000 GCF_023055435.1 Haliotis rufescens
CTTTCAATAAGTCGAGTGCCTTCAGGCATTTAGCTTTTAGGTATTTAATATGTGGAAGGAAAGTTAAGTGGTTATCAAAAATAAGTCCCAAGAACTTGGCCTCCTTAACAACTTTGATAGGAGTGCCATTCAGAAATAGTTCAGGGTCCTTATGTGGCTTATATTTTCTGCAGAAATGTATACAATTAGTTTTTAATTTGGAAAATTTAAACCCGTTTTCTAGACACCACTTGTTAATTTTATTAAGACATAATTGTAATTGCCTTTCTATTGTGTGCATATTTTTACCACGACAAGATAGATTAAAATCATCCACAAAAAGTGATCCATCAACTGAATCATTTAAAACTTTTGACAAACTGTTAATTTTTATACTGAATAAAGTGACAGACAAAATACTGCCTTGTGGGACACCCTGATCCTGATTATAATGATCAGACAGGGTTGTACCCACTCGGACTTGAAATTGCCTGTCTGTTAAAAACTGTGATATGAAATGAGGCAGACGGCCTCTTAATCCAAAATCATGAAGATCTTTTAAAATACCATGTTTCCATGTTGTATCGTAAGCTTTTTCTAAGTCGAAAAAGATTGATACAGCATGTTGTCTATTTACAATGGAATTTTTTATGAACGATTCTAAACGCACTAAGTGATCGATAGTACTTCTGTTTTTACGGAAACCGCATTGTATATTGGAAAGAAGATTATTTGTTTCCAAGTACCACACTAATCGATTATTTACCATGCGTTCCATCGTTTTACAAACACAGCTAGTTAAAGAGATAGGTCGGTAATTTGATGGATCAGAATGATCCCGCCCAGGTTTGGGAATGGGGATAACAATGGCTTTATGCCATGAAGGTGGAAACATCCCAGATGTCCAAATATCATCGAATATATTTAACATAGTTTCAAGGCATGATTCGGGCAAGTGTTTCAGCAGCTGATAATGAATATTATCAGCGCCTGCTGCTGTATCATGAGCTTGCCCTAAGGCAGTATATAGCTCATGTAGTGAAAATACCTCATTGTAATCTTCACCATTATCAGATGTAAAATTTACTTTTTTCTTTTCCTGTTGAAGCTGATATTTTTGAAATTCAGGAGCGTAATTAGATGAAGAAGAATGATGAGATAAAGTTTCACCAATGCTATTGGCAATGGCAGATTTATCAGTTAACATAGTATCGCCATCCTTCAGATGGTTAACTGTAGAATTTGATCCCTTGCCTTTGATCTTTTTAATCATGTTCCATACCTTGGACATAGGGGTACGAGAGTTAATTTTGGAGACATAAGTCCGCCAGGATTGACGTTTATTTTGCTTAAATAGACGTCTTGCCTTGGCATTTGAAATTTTTACAATATTTAAATTATGGACAGTGGGATGTTTACGGAAGTACTTCTCCGCCTTCTTACGACATTTCCTAGCTTGTTTGCAAGTGTCATCAAACCACGGTTTACGAACACGTGGGTTGATCGAGGACTTGATTCATCAGCAATTTCATTCAGTAGATCTGAGAACAACTGAATCGGGTCAGTAACATTTTGAAAAGACGTAGGTAGTAATTTATCTTTGCATAAAGATTGAAATAAAAGCCAATCAGCCTTCACAAAATTCCATCGAGGTGAAGGTGGATCAACAGCGGGATTAATTGGTTTAAGCACCGTGGGGAAATGGTCACTCCCACATAGGTCATCATGGACGGACCATGAGAATTCATTCAACAAAACTGAATCCGTCAAAGACAGATCTAATGATGAATACGTACCAGTTGCAGGGTGTAAGTAGGTGTCCGAGTCATCGTTAAAGATGCAGAGGTCATTATCAGAAACAAAATCCTCAATGATTTTACCCTTTTGATTAATGATAGAACCTCCCCATAAAGGATTATGACCATTTAGATCACCCATGATGAGACAGGGCTTTGGGAGCTGGTCGTACAGTTTTTGTAGATCATTACGCTGAAGATTTGAAGATGGAGGAATGTATAAGGAGCAAAGTGTGAAGGCAATATGCAGTGTAAGTCTAACTGCAACTGCTTGCAAATTCGTGTCAAGCGGAACAGGACTGTGAACAACGCCCCGCCGCACCAACAAGGAAGCACCTCCAGTAGCTTTATCTCCTGGAGGAGAAAAAGAATGATAGGAACTATACTGCCTTAATTCAAAGTTATCTGTATTTTTTAAGTACGTCTCTTGTAAACAAATTGCTGATGGAATACAATCTGTTGTTAATAACTGTAGTTCATTAAAGTTGTGCCTAAGCCCTCTGCAATTCCATTGAATTAGACTAGAATGATTCATGGTGGTTCTATAGGAGAACGCTCACGTGAATGTGAAGATGAGTCACCACTATTGTTGTGGTGTGAAGATGGGGTAACATCCATCTCAAGAGGCTCGAAAAAGTTATGAACATCTACAGATGTTTCAGTGACTGTTGGGATCTTTGTTGTAATCTTTTTACTTTGTTTTTTCTTTTGTTTTTTTGCCATGTCCGTTGAAGGTTTGTTTGGAGCTGACATTTCAGAAGATGGTATTTTCGGAGTTGGCGGTGATGGGGCCACAGCCTGAGTCACAACCGGAGATGTTGAAGATATAGCACCTGGACTGACAGAATGATTTGTCTGACTCTCGGATGTTGTAGTCAGAGGAACCGGATGCTCAGAAATTGTCCAAGTCAAGTCAGTCTGACATTCTATAGATCTACTGGTTGAATGGCGAGAGACCGTAACAGCAGCGGCAGCAGCAGCAGCAGCATACGATTGTTTTGATGAAGGTGTCCGGCTTTCAAAGAGTTTTTTAGCATCAAGGTAAGAAACATTGTTTTGACATTTGATAGTCAAAATATCTTTTTCACGTTTCCAAAAAGGACAGGATTTGGATGACGCTACATGTTGACCCGTACAATTTATACATTTGAGGTCTGCTGTACAAACTAAACCGTCATGATTGCTACCACAACGGTGACAAACAGTAGGACGAGTGCATGATTTGGAGCCGTGTCCAAATTTTTGACATTTGTAACACCGGAGTGGATTGGGGACATACACCTCCACTCCGATGTTAAAATAGCCTGCCTTTATAGACTGGGGAATGGTTGAAAGTGAAAATGTGAACAAATATGTATTCGTTGGAACAATGTTCTCCCCATCCTTTCTAGTGAAACGCTTCACCGACGTGACGCTTTGTCCTTTGAGTTCCTCAAGAATGTCTTCTTCAGACATTTCCGCCAGACAACGTGCTCTGTCGCGGATGATCCCCCGACTTGAATTTAAAGTTCGATGTTCAGAGACAGCAACTTGCATGTTTGCAAAGATTGTACATTGCAAAAGATTAATAGCCTGCTGTCTCCGTGCACACTCTACCAAAAGAGAGCCGCTCCTGAGACGTGAAACATTCTTTACCTCACCACAAATACCTTCAATGGCTTTAGATATGGCAAAAGGGTTTATTTTTAATGGTTGTTCATTTCGTGCTTCGACTACAAGAAACCGAGCCCAAGAATTTGATTTTGGTGAAGGAGAAACATCTTCATCAGCCGAGAAAATCTCAGCTTCTAGACGTCTTTTCTTGTCATAACGGTTCGAACCAGATTGATTGTGAGCCATGATGAAATTAATGTATTCAGCACCTCTGCTCCCCACCCACCATGGAGTGCTACAAAGAGCGATGTTGTCCTGCACCGGATCTCCAACATGCAAACATCAGGGATACAGAGGTGTTATACTCCAGTAAGAACAACATGAATAGCTGTATTTGTCTATCAAATAAAATGTCAGGCTGGTTCGGCCCATGGCAAGAAATTGAAGACATACAGAACTCAGAGGTCGAAAGTACCAGATTGGCCCATGAGCCACCGCCTTCTGGCGTAAGACTCTAGGCAAATTATTCAATCCAAAATTGATAATACACACAAGTTATGGACGGCCAAGGCCAAAATATACATTACAATACAACACAGATGTGCATTTACAATAATACGCACAGGGCCTGGCATGACCAGCCGATTGATAAGACCGGGCCCATCTTACCACCCGTCTAGGCGAAGTAAGGGTCGAAGTAGTGTGTTGGGCAAAGGAACACAGTTCCAGGAACCAGTGCCCTCAACTACCAGACTCCCGTCCTCCGCCGACACAGGGACGCAACCCACGGCAAACAGGTTGCCCATTTTAGTCGCCTCATACGACCAGCAATGGGAGGCTGTGGAAATATTCTACCCCGGTTCCACACGGGGGAAGAGCTATTAGCGCTACCCAGCACTCACCACGAGGAGGTTGCTCTTCACGAGTGCCTAAGGTTTAAGACACAACTATGATACTGGTATCAAATACATCACCATCGAATAACATTATTGTTTGCTTCATATTGTAGTGAGTGAGTGAGTGAGTATGGTTTTACGCCGCTTTTAGCAATATTCCAGCAATAACACGGCGGAGGACACCAGAAATGGGCTTCACACATTGTACCCATGTCGGGAATCGAACCAATGTCTTCGGCGTGACGAGCGAACGCTTTAACCACTAGGCTACCCGACCGCCCGCTTCATATTGTAGGCACTATCAGACACAGGTGTTCTTTCTCATGTCCAGCAGTTTAGTGGAACTTGGAGAGGAATGTGGTCCATCGGACATGGATGATATCTTCTCGGTAGACGCTATTAGAGTCTCGGGCCATATTTCATTTTAGGAAAAATGCCTCGATCAAGTTCCTTGACGATGACAATACATAGATACGTATACGTAATTCTGTGACACGTGACAAATCCTAAAGCTTGAAACAATTATGTGTTGATGACCTTCTCGCGTCCCAGCTTGATGCAAATGATATAAATCATATGGGCATCAAGTAAGTCAGTAATTATACCTGAACAATGTCCCACGGGTTAAAGTGAGCGAGTGAGGGAGTTGGGTTTAACGCCGCTTTTAACAGTATTCCAGTTATACCGCGGCGTGTCAGATTAATGTGGGAGGAAAGCCCGAAGTGATGCAGGTCTCAGACGTTTACCACTTCGGTGAAACCCACGAGCACGGGTATGGTGCTGACAAACCTAGAAACATAATCGGGGCGAACCGGTATTCGAACCCACAATAATAGGTTTCTGGAGTGCACAAGGGACGCAACTCTGCACAGCGAATCGCGGCGCCCTACGGGTTAAAGAGCAAAAATAGCAGTCATTAGCAAAGTTATTCATGTTGACGCGATTCATGGAATGTTTACCATTTTAACAAACACTTCAACCAGAGAAATATTTCAAATTAAGAACTAGAACATCAGTATGAATATGTATTGAAACCTTCTCTAGTTTTTGGTTTATCTATCCCTTTCGTTTTTCTAACTTTCCTTCTCTCTCTTTCTCCCCCTTCTGATTGTCACATCATTACTAGGTAATAACATCCGTGAGTGACCTACAGCTGCTGGTTACACAATGATCCCCATTGCCTTCTGTTCAAACAAATATTAAGAACAACGACATCCATCCTTCCCCAATGTCGTCAGTGAATTTAGAAATTCGATTGGCTCCTGCTCCTTTAAAACAACAACATGCAAATAGTCTTCAACAAGTCTAGAATACATAGGCAAGTCTAGAATACATAGGCAAGTCTAGAATACATAGACAAGTCTAGATGTCTTCATTCTGAAAATGAAGGGAATCTCTGGGCTCTATATTATCATAATTTAACATACAATTTAACAGACAATTTCAAAATCTTTTCGTTTCAGAGACTTAACTAACTTTCGCAACAAATGTTATATTTGGGATAACACTTTCTTTGTAAAGTACAGTTTCCCAGCCAGGATTTGAAACCACACTGACAGAAGTAAGGCACCTAATCGCCAGGACACAAAGTCCAGCCAATCATCCACCCAACCACCGAGGCTTCCACAAAATGAAAGTCCGATAACTGGTGGTCAAGATCACGTACTTTGTGTACCCCTCTGACATGTGTAAATTGGCATAGCAATGAGGTGAGGTGAGGTGAAATTGGGTTTAACGTCGCGTCCAAGATTATTGCGCTTATATAGCGACGTGCATGCACGTGTATGTGTGTGTGTGGCTGCTTGTACTAGACAAGACTGATGCCGATTTATAGTGCTAGCTCACTGAGATACCATGCCGCAGTTTAACATGAATACCCCACTCAGACACAGTATACTGACTCTGAGCCGACCAGTCCTTGTTTTAGCCCTTTAATGCCGAGCGCCAGACAGGGTAACAACAAGTACCATCTTTTAACGTCTTTTGGTATGACGCGGCCAGGGATCGAACCCCGGACCTTCCGCTCTCCGGGCGGACGCTCTACCACTGGACCACGGAGGCGGTCTGCATAGCAATGAACATACAATGTCATTCATACAGTTGTAAAAAGTAACACATGTTATATTTTGGATAATACTTTCTTCTAGTACTTATTTGACCAATTTAATACAGCAGCTTCCTGTCAATCGTCATTAAGGCCCATTTCTCGGCCTTTTCTTAATAATCTTAACGGACCTATTTCAAAGTAATTATGTGTTATGCGAATGTATGCGATTTGTAAACGTCCATGAAGTTCGACCGCCTCCGTGATCTAGTGGTAGAGCGTCTGCCCGGAGAGTGGAACCGCCTCCGTGGTCTAGTGGTAGAGCGTCTGCCCGGAGAGTAGGACCGCCTCCGTGGTCTAGTGGTAGAGCGTCTGCCCGGAGAGTGGGACCGCCTCCGTGATCTAGTGGTAGACCGTCTGCCCGGAGAGTGGGACCGCCTCCGTGGTCTAGTGGTAAAGCGTCTGCCTGTAGAGTAGAACCGCCTCCGTGGTTTAGTGGTAGAGCGTCTGCCCGGAGAGTGGGGCCGCCTCCGTGGTCAAGTGGTAGAGCGTCTGCCCGGAGAGTGGGGCCGCCTCCGTGATGTAGTGGTAGAGCGTCTGCCCGGAGAGTGGGACCGCCTCCGTGGTCTAGTGGTAAAGCGTCTGCCTGTAGAGTAGAACCGCCTCCGTGGTTTAGTGGTAGAGCGTCTGCCCGGAGAGTGGGGCCGCCTCCGTGGTCAAGTGGTAGAGCGTCTGCCCGGAGAGTGGGGCCGCCTCCGTGATGTAGTGGTAGAGCGTCTGCCCGGAGAGTGGGACCGCCTCCGTGGTCTAGTGGTAGAGCGTCTGCCCGGGGAGTGGAACCGCCTCCGTGGTCTAGTGGTAGAGCGTCTGCCCGTAGAGTGGGGCCGCCTCCGTGATGTAGTGGTAGAGAGTCTGCCCGGAGAGTGGGACCGCCTCCGTGATCTAGTGGTAGAGCGTCTGCCCGGGGAGTGGAACCGCCTCCGTGGTCTAGTGGTAGAGCGTCTGCCCGGAGAGTGGGACCGCCTCCGTGATCTAGTGGTAGAGCGTCTGCCCGGGGAGTAGAACCGCCTCCGTGGTCTAGTGGTAGAGCGTCTGCCCGGAGAGTGGGGCCGCCTCCGTGGTCAAGTGGTAGAGCGTCTGCCGGGAGAGTGGGGCCGCCTCCGTGATCTAGTGGTAGAGCGTCTGCCCGGGGAGTGGAACCGCCTCCGTGGTCTAGTGGTAGAGCGTCTGCCCGGAGAGTGGAACCGCCTCCGTGATCTAGTGGTAGAGCGTCTGCCCGTAGAGTGGAACCACCTCCGTGGTCTAGTGGTAGAGCGTCTGCCTGTAGAGTAGAACCTCCTCCGTGGTCTAGTGGTAGAGCGTCTGCCCGGAGAGTGAGACCGCCTCCGTGATGTAGTGGTAGAGCGTCTGCCCGGAGAGTGGGACCGCCTCCGTTGTCTAGTGGTAGAGCGTCTGCCCGGAGAGTGGGACCTCCTCCGTGATCTAGTGGTAGAGCGTCTGCCCGGGGAGTGGGACCGCCTCCGTGGTCTAGTGGTAGAGCGTCCGCCCGGAGAGTAGGACCGCCTCCGTGGTCTAGTGGTAGAGCGTCTGCCCGGAGAGTGGGGCCGCCTCCGTGATCTAGTGGTAGAGCGTCTGCCCGGAGAGTGAGACCGCCTCCGTGATCTAGTAGTAGAGCGTCTGCCCGGAGAGTGGGACCGCCTCCGTGGTCTAGTGGTAGAGCGCGTATGCCCAGAGAGTGGAACCACCTCCGTGGTCTAGTGGTAGAGCGTCTGCCCGGAGAGTGGGACCTCCTCCGTGGTCTAGTGGTAGAGCGTCTGCCCGGAGAGTGGGACCGCCTCCGTGGTCTAGTGGTAGAGCGCGTATGCCCAGAGAGTGGAACCACCTCCGTGGTCTAGTGGTAGAGCGTCTGCCCGGAGAGTGGGACCTCCTCCGTGGTCTAGTGGTAGAGCGTCCGCCCGGAGAGTAGGACCGCCTCCGTGGTCTAGTGGTAGAGCGTCTGCCCGGAGAGTGGGACCGCCTCCGTGGTCTAGTGGTAGAGCGTCCGCCCGGAGAGTGGGACCGCCTCCGTTGTCTAGTGGTAGAGCGCCGCCCGGAGAGCGTTCACAGAAATCTCTTTTTACGTAAGTGATCTCCTCTCATTATTGCCTACCGCTTTTCTCACATATGTTAGATGTATCTACGAGAAATAGTGCTCACAAAAAGGTGATCATATATCATGACTACAATGTACGTCCAAGTCAAAGTTATGTCTGTGTGCCATCTTGCTGGCCGGATGCTCTGATACGCTTTGATAGGGCGATGAGAAATCGACAAGTAATTGAAGTTACATGACTATATGTCTTGCATTATATCTCAGGTTACTATTGCGGCGTTAAACAACAAACAAACAAACAAACAAACAAACGTTATCAACCAAGACAGTCTTCATACCTTTTAAGGGGCTGTCGGGTAGCCTAGTGGTTAAAGCGTTCGCTCGTGACGCCGAAGACCCGGGTTCGATTCCTGACATGGGTACAATGTGTGAAGCCAATTTCTGGTGTCCCCCACCGTGATATTGCTGAAATATTGCTAAAAGCGGTGTAGAACCATACTCACTCACTCACACACACTTATACCTCATAAAGCAAATACATGTTTCGATCCGTCTCTGTTTTCTTTTAAAATCTTATAATAAATTAGCGATCATCTTACTTTGATTATGAGTGTGTTCACATGTAACTAATAGTGCGATTATGCACGGATAGTTATACTGTGCCTCTATACCAACCGGCATGAGCGTCTGTTGAATGCAAAAATGTTCGTTCTCATCTCGAGATTTCATCTGAAGAAAGACTTTATAAAAAAGGTATTTAACAGTTTTTATTATGTGATAAAACTACGTACAACGCACATATATGCACAGCAAAACAATATTGAGCTCCAACAAAATATGCCTGTTCCCTATCACTTCCACAACAGTTATCATGACAGAGAGAACAAATACGGCCGTTGACACATGATGCGAAAGGCTTGGTCAAAATATTGATTGAACTTGAACACAATACAATCAGTAAACATCAGGGTGAACAATCAAACATAATTTCCATTCAGAAAAATGTGCCTCCATGTCGTCAACAAACTAAACTTATATCAAACATTGAGTATTTCAATGTGGTACAAACTAATCATTTATCCTCGGGAGTGGCTGTTTAGGTTTCAAGTAAAAGGATTTTCTGAAAGAGCAATAATTATGCAATTTTTATAACCAACCATCTAAGTATAACCAACTCATACGAGTAATTACGCTTCATGTTGTCTGTGTGAAAGCAATGAAAATGGATGGAGAAAATCGGTTATATGACATAACACTATTAATTTGCGATGTCATTAACAGTGGATGACGTCACATCGCTCGAACTAACCAATCAGCATTGAGCATCGAAGAAATTAACGCTGCAAACAAAATTAAGTTATAAGACTAAGTCGTCCCGTATGGTTCATTTTTCATTTTACACTCCATTCTGTGTCCAATCTACCACTGTTAATCTGCAATATCAGTTTAGTTCACTGAGAGTTCCTGTTTAGTGTGGGCATATACCATACAACAGTGTGCAACTTCCATCGACGTAATGCTTGTCCCCCACTACAGATCATGGGGCCTTCTTGTTTTCAACCTTACAATGTATCAACACAAACCATTTACTCTTTTCAGGATAACATGAAATGTAAACTGTGATGTGACTGACAACTTTGTCATTTCAAGCGGTTTACTTCTCTTGCAATGTAACCTCGTTGTTGGGTTGACAGTTGATTTCTCTTTATCGACTTCGCTATTCCAACGTTGTCAGTACGTTTCATGTCTAGGCTATCAATGACATATCGCCGATCATCCTGCTAGAGAAAGATGTCCAAATTGTCTCCACAGAATGTCTGAATGATGAGTTTTAAACGTCGGCATTAGTCTCACGCAGTCATACTTTTCTTTTTCTTATGATCATGTATATTTGAGAAATATGCTTCTTGTTAAAATCAACATTCTTCATTTGTGAGTGAGTGAGTGAGTATGGTGTTACGCCGCTTTTAGCAATTGTCCAGCAATATCACGGCGAAATCACCAGAAATGGGCTTCACATATTGTACCCATGTTGGGAATCGAACCCGGGTCTTCGGCGTGACGAGCGAACGATTTAACCACTAGGCTACCCGACCGCCCCTCTTCATTTGTGTATCAGCAGAGCATGGGGCCTTTCTTTTCTTCGACTTGGTTGTCGACTTGTTTTCTCACTGGTGTCCCCGAAGATGTGGACCCAATAATGTAACAAACATGCCACATAGGAGAAGGAAACACTAATTACTAGTATATTCGGGCAGCTGATCACACGCTGATCTATCACCATGAACAAGTTATTTCAGTCTAGCTGGCCACATGCATAAGACAGAACAATGTCATTGAATATTGCCTACGACGTTGCATAAAGCATGCCATGTTGCTTACTAAGCTAGTGGAAAACAAAATCTATTTGCACCTTTTAAGCATTTACCATTTATCTGGAAATGGTATCTGCAATTATTTGTGTTCGTTTTGTCCTGGAGATGAAATGCCCCTCCCAGATGAGGACATGGCCGCTTAGTTGTATTTCACTTTATAAGACTAAGCACGTGCTTTTGATAGACACCTTTTTCAGGTAAAGACAGTTTACACTTTCATATCACCAAATACATAATACCAATTCTTGGGCTGTAGACCACAGTTCACCTGGTAAATCGAGCTGTAATTGATAACCGTATCATTAACTGAATAAAATTAGCATTAATCATTAATAGACATTTTGGTCGACTACAATATGTGCATTTGAAAAAACTTACATTGGACATTTCAAAGTCTCTTTAAGAAATTAAAAGTTATTCTGCAGCATTATTTTAACTTTACAGAGCAATAACAACGCGACAACGAGTGAATAAGCGTTAAACATTGTAATTAGTGCACTAAAATGATCTCCTGTTGCCTTTTCCTTCTGAAGTATGACCTACAGAACACGTAGACGAGAGCCTCCCTGAATGGCTGGTAGGTGGCAGCATAGATGAACACATTCCACAGGCTGTTGGATAAAAGCGAAGTCATAAGGATCCGAGCCAGGGTGGTGGATACATTGTCTTTTCCGGATATGTAATTTGTAATAACACCAAATGTAGAGGGAACGTACGAAATGCAGAAGACACTTGTGGACACCAGACACATCATTGTAAATTTGACCTGAACCTCTTGTCGTACGGAGACACCTTCAGGAACTACTTGCTTCTTCATGAGTCGCTTCTTAATGAAAATCATCACAAGACAGATGACAATCACAGCCAGTGATACCATAGGAAATCCAATGGATGCCAAAACAGACGGAGTGGTATTAAAGTCAACAACACAAAGTGCAGCATCCTCGCGGAAGTAGAAATCCCCATCAGGCACAGTTATCAGGACCAGACGGATTAGACTGAGGAACATCGAGATGATTACTGCTATGATGAAACGTTTGGTCGTGACAATATGGATGTATCTCAATGGCCAGCACACGGCAATGCAACGTTCCATGACGGTCAAGGCAACGTTGAAAACCGTTTGACCTATTATAAACGTCAATAAACAGGAAGCAAGTCCGACTATGGTATCAGAGTAGGCAAATCGGTTTAGAAAAGCAGAGGGGACGACGAAAACCAAGATATACAGACCCATGAAGAAATCAAAGACAGCCATCCAAGTGATGGTCCACGACGTTGGCATATGCAGCTCCTTTGTCTTGGCGACGACGAGCACGACGACTCCGTTGGCGGACATGACGAGGAAGGATACAATAAGATAAATAACACTGAGGGCGAATATACCGTCATTTGTATCTGTTCCAGTGTCAGGACTGGCTGTTGAGTTCATTATTCTTTAGGGAGCCTTGTTTCTATCTTCACAATACGAGTCAGTCTGACACAGAGACTTTTGTCTGATGAAAGTGCATGCGCATGAATACTGTCTCCATATATAGCCAATGGTTTCAACAAGCTCACGTAAGAAGCAATCGCAAACCTAATTTAATATGTCCGGAGGTGTGACACAAACTAACAAACGATATTAATCAACGTAAGTTATTACAAAGGTTATTGATTCTGATAATGAACATGGACTTGCTTCAATGAGAAAACTGTGTCTCCTGTCACAAATTGTTTATCACATACACATACGTTCGCCCACTCATATTAACACCTTACCTTCATATAGGACTAATTGGAATCGATGGTGTAAATAACCAATCCCTCCCAGTCCTCCCCTTTAAATACATACAAATAGTGACTGTCGACATCTTGTGTATTACCAGTAACGTTTAATCCACTCTAAAGTAAAAAAATGTCAAACGTATAAAAATTGTTCTTTCACCAAAGTATGCAGCTGTCATAGAAGTGAGTGAGTGAGTATGGTTTTAAGCCGCTTTTAGCAATAGTCCTGCAATATCACGGCGGAGGAAACGAGAAATGGGCTTCACACATTGCACGCATGTCGGCAATCGAACCCGGGTCTTTGGCGTGACGAGCGAACACTTTAACCACTAGGCTACCTGACCGCCCAGCTGTCATAGTAATGAATGCTAGTTTGAAACATGACATGCATTTCTCGTTCTGATTTTGACAAAAAAATGTTTATGAGAAATAATTTAGATAAATTACACTCTCTCTCTTTCTAACTGTGGACTTATACAGTCGCAACCCAAATACCTGATGTGGGTTTATCATTACAGGAAGAAGGTGCTTGTTCAGGGCGAGTTGGCCAAGTGGGTCCCGATGTCCCCGCAGAGAGTGACTGACATCAGCATCGGGGACGACATCCTCATCAGCCTCACAGGGGCAGCGGCAGAATCCGTCGTCTTCTGGTTCAATGTGGACGGAGTGTCCTCCCCTTTGACCTGCACCCTCGGACCAGGCGGCCGCGCCACTCTCAGCTTCAGTCAACAAGCATGTCGTGGAGAATGAAGCCATATTTGAAGCCACATTTTAGTTTTTCCTATATTTACGGTTCGACCAACCGGAGCTAAAATCTACAATCAGAAAGTAAAACAAGAATAGTTAAAATATACAGTATTGCGGAAACGGGATATGTAGTGTTTTTGCGTTTTATTGATTTTATACCAGTAACAAGCAGCAGAGACTAGAAAAAGAACAAATGTTTATCCAATTGATGAAACCCAAATTTAACTCCAGAATGTAATAATACATTTGTCATTTCAATCGTAAATGTTACACTGCTTCTTTACAAATACTGTATATTTGATTTCAAATGTCTCCCTACAATTGTTAAATTACTTGGTGTCGTCGCTGGATTGTGTAACTACATTATGACGTCACAGTTGTAATTATGACGTCATCATAAGCATGACGTCATTCATATGTCATTGTCAGTAACACCGAAGAGCTGTCATGAGACAGTGAAAGTACATTCTACCATGACATTGATAAATGCTTGATTCTGATTGGTTAAAAAGAGGTTTCCTTTTTGCTACGGAAACCCCTTTCAAATATATTAAGCCTTATCACAAAAAATGTGCGTATGAATACATAGATAGCCTACATATCGATTCACAGAAATGGCTGCCGATCGATCACCCCCATATGAACAGTAAAACATATCTATATTTCTTCTAATACATGCTGGGCCTCTAATACCAGCCAGGTCTCTAATACACCCTGGGTCTCTAATACCAGCCAGGTCTCTAATACACGCTGGGTCTCTAACACCAGCCAGGTCTCTAATACACGCTGGGTCTCTAACACCAGCCAGGTCTCTAATACACGCTGGGTCTCTAATACCAGCCAGGTTTCTAATACACCCTGGGTCTCTAATACCAGCCAGGTCTCTAATACACGCTGGGTCTCTAATACCAGCCAGGTCTCTAATACACGCCGAGTCAAGGGCTCTCGCGAAATAAATAGACGGCGTATAGTGTCAAATAGAGGAAATACGGCAGTTTGATATGGGATTTTTTGGGCAATCTAGGCCGCAACCCTGACTACTTCGATGATGACATTACAAGATTTAACGAAGGCATATCTTTTGCATACAAATGAAATGTTTATGAAACTGTTAGAGAAATGTTCTATGGTGACCAGAATGGGAATAATTTAAGCTATTTCCTCATTGAAACACCCGACAATGAAAGTAAAATATAACATTATAAAAAATTGACATCACACCAGCAGGGATAGTTAGTCAACGTGTTAATGTTGAACAGCATCACACTGTGCATCAGTACTGGGTTGTCTTCTGGTTTCCTGCAATTCTTTAACAGCACTGTTACTGTTAACAATTTCTTTGGCAGCCATAACTGAGAGTTCAGTGCAGATATACTGACAACCGGGACACGTTAGGACGGTTCTCAATTCAGAGTGGGGAGGTATAATTGAAAGATTCACACATTCAAAATTAGTGAAAGAGTGATATCTAATAAATTTTGTTGAGAAAATAATAGTTGTTCATTTTTTGGGTAACTTTTTCTGAAACCCACGAACAGGTAATTTCATTATTGAAACAATGACAATGAAAGTGAAATATAACATAATAAAATGTGTTTAAAGACATTTTATTCATGACAACATGGTGTTTACAAACCTTTTTCTGATCGATATCCATTGCCATCTCCGTCAACCACCACCGTTAGAATTTGGCAGGAGGGGTTTTGAAAGTGCATCAGAAAACACAACCCTTCGAAAGTCAACGAAAACAATGTCCCAACTGAAGTGACAGCTTATCAAACTTGATGAAATTCATTTCAGAACACGCACAATTATGAAAATCATACACGACCTACTATTTCTGGACCAGAAATGTCTAAGTTCTGTCGCTATTTGGCTTTGGATCCGTGAAAATTTGAAATTGACAGGTCACACCATGCAGATTCCTCGTTTCAAAATATCCGGCTCGTCTGCAGGCTAAACAGCGGCTGTTCAGTCATACTCAGTTCCATTAGTAATCATATGGATGTACCCGCAGGCTCGATCAATCCCAGTAAATCTACAGGTAAATGTTGAACCACATCATAGATCGGGGTTGTCATCTTGCTTCTTTTAACTAGATAAAGCGCTCAGTTCAAAATTATAATAAAGAGGTATCTATTCTACAGTGGGACTACATCAAATTTCAAAACACAGTAGGTTTATCTCCTAAATGTCTGAAACTGATATAAAGAAGATGTTGGACTAACATGGGCTTTAATATTTTATTAAACATAACATGTAGACCGAGTGAACATTTACCTCATTTTTGTATGTGTGTATATATATACACATACACATATATTCCCCTAGTATATATTCATAAGAAATCTGCAGGTTGGAGTATCCTCCATCAGCCTTGACATTCTTGAAACATCAAATGGCACAGACCTCTCACCCTTTTTTCACAAAAGTAACAGCCACGAAACCCTTTCTATGGGCATAAGAAGTCTCTCTAAAGAAGTCTCCATTGTAAGATTCCGAAGATATCATGGTCATGTGTTTATGAATCAGCCACCAAGAGTGATGACACAGGTGTTCGCGAAAAGGTGAGCGTATCCTGCCCACCTTTGGCATCCATCACAAACACATACACAGGCAAGTCAATTGTTCACCTTAAAAACACTGGGACATAGGCTTCACGTCAATACAAGTAGCTGCATCGGGCATTATTTTTGTCACTGATGCGTCATTATGAGGAAATGACCTCCAAACGTTTTTAAAGCTTTACTGAGGCCTTGGATGTTGTCCCAACTGCTCACATGGATGGGCGTCCTAAGTGCCTTTAACAACCGTTAGATCAACGAAGTCAGCTATACATACTTACTGGACAAAGTTCATATTTCTTGCTCGACGTGATAAAGTTTATCTGTTAACACTGTTGATAACGCTACACAGACATGTATCATCTTCTTGACATGATCTGCCCTCAGAGGGTCTGTATCAGTCAAGACTCAATCAATGACAGGCTTCTGATAGCCCGTGTACACATGACATGCCACTGTTTGCCAAGATGGACGCCTACCGACACATTATTCTGCGAACGATACTTCTTATTACCGCAGTCGACAGCCACGTACCGGGTAAGTGATAATGCTGCATGGTTATTTCTATAACAAATGACGAAACAAACCAATTTGCCAGAAATGTGAAATGCACAGAGGCTAAGAAAGGGGAGTCAGCCCTACATCGTCAAGTGTACGTGATTATCCTAGACACATTGGCTCAATTTTACGCAACATGGAACAAAAGTCAAAGTGATGCATATCGTATACGTTTCACTTTGGCAGGGCAAAGAATCACAAGTCAGGAGACAAGGGATCAGTGTCAGGGCGAGGACAAAAGAGGAACTGTAAACTACGGTTATAACGAACTCGAGGGGACCACTAATTTTAGTTCGTAATAACCGTAGTTCGTTATAAGCATACATACATCATATATACAACAAATGGTCGGGACTAAAAATTAGTTCGCTATATCCGTCAGTTCGTTATAAGCGTGTTCGTTATAAACGTAGTTTACTGTAATTACTGAAACTGAAACACTAATGATTGTTGTTGCTATTATTATTATTATTATTATTATTATTTACAGATTAAACAAAAAAATGCAGCAAAGAGTATGTGGGTGATCCTGGCACAGTCAGGCTTGTTAGACTCATCATCAGCTCGGGGCCCTTGCCCCCTCTTCACACAGCCCAGACAGCGAATGGGACTTCTCCCAGGAAGCGCTGCCAGGTCAAACCCAACCAGAACTTTTCGCAAAATGTGGAGACTCCTCAACACTGCAGCCTTCTGCATTACCCAGATTGTCAGAAGGGCTGTATTGCTGGTAGCAAACCCGGGTACTCTCCCAATGTCAGTCAACAGATTGGGAGGTACCGAACCTAAGGCACCGAGAACAATAGGGAGTCGGACAACTTGGTACTTTGGATACAAGCATGACATTTCGAAAGCGAGGTCTTAATATTTGCCAAGTTTTTCCACAATCTTGTCAATCACATTACTGTCAAAAGGGACAGAAAATTCAATTTAAAAAATGATTTCATTGGATTTATTAAAAAAGACAAGATCAGGTTTGTTTGCCTGGATAGGTCTAAGGCTGTAAATGGGCCTATTCAAACGAATTTTGTATTTATCATTTTCCATGACGCCCTCTACATATTCCGGGTCGTACCATGGGTGGACCTCTGTGTCAAAACCACAAGCATGGCGAAGACGGTAATAAAATGATCGAGCCACTTCATGATGTCGGTTAAGATACAATGTTTGTGCCAAAGCGGGTCATCCACTGACAGTGTAATTCATTGCATCTCCATTTCATATTTACATTTTGATGTAAAATCACACATTGACGGTTTCGAGTGGGAAGTGACTGGTATTGAGCAGCAAACAGAAAGCCTTCTGTTTCACTTTGCAGGCCACCGACTTCATCCAAGCGAAGGACTCTGCGGGGTTGCTGATCTTCTGAACACACATACATAGTGATCGTTCAGATTATTATTATTCAGTCTGTTATTTATATTATTGTTGTTATTGTTATTGTTGTTGGTGGGGGTGGGGGTTCCGCGAACTATTTTTCACTCATTCGGAGCAACAAATACACATGCTGTGTTACAAAAGACTCGACAACGTACGTTTAACTTACTGTTTGGACTGCGTTCTTTTTCCAGAAACCGCGAAACGAGTATAACGCCCCTTATACATAGAATGTTTCAATAACTTGCTAATATAAGGGTAACGCTATTTTTCAGGGCATTATCATTTGCAGAAGCCTGAGGTCTTCCATTAATTGCCCGACGAAGGAGGGCAGTTGAAAAGAACGAGGGCTTCTGCAAATGATAATGCCCTGAAAAAGAGCGTTACCGTTATTATAGCTAAAATGGATGGAATTTGTTATCAAATTAAAAGAACAACAATATCAGTTTTGAAACATTTACTGCAATCGACACGAATGTCACTGACCACATTTTACAAATATGGAAACGTCATAGAACAAACCAGATGACGTCACTATAATACGTGACGTCATTTTCTCTACCCTATGACGTCACCAAACAACGGGCTTGATAATGGCCCGTCGTCAAGCAATATGAGGGCATTATCAAGTTACAGTGGCCCGCTTATTTTTAATAACGTGCGGGCGGCTTAATGATAATTCTAACCATTTTAGCTATAATGTATTCTATTACAGCTTCTCGAACAATACCGATTTCAAAATCCCCCGACTTGTCTTTGACGATAACGGATGATGACGACTATAACCTAAATATCAATGGACGGCCCTGGTTGTTCAGCGAGAGCATGTTCTTCAGGGCTGATGGTCGGATGTTCTCTGTGGAGGAGGGCACGCTCACCCTAATCAGCGTCACGAATGGGAGCGGCGTGGATAGAATGGGTCAATGGAATTCTGTGGACTTTCTGTACAAGGCAGGGTCCCATCAGATGCAGACAAGCGTCCTGTATTACATACAACCCATTTACCCACTGGTGCTGTTTAAACAGGTAGATGTATAGTATAAATATATACACTTAAAAGTAGACACATGTTAACGATAATAGTTACAGAGAGAATAATAAACGCAGGTCGGGTTGATATTATTTCCTTGGTTAATTTTAAATTCATGTAGTTCAATATTCATTTTTAACAGTTGTTCATGGTTAGAGGGCGGTCGGGTATCCTAGTGGTTAAAGCGTTCTCGTCACGCCGACGACCCGGGTTCGATTCCCGACATGGGTACAATGTGTGAAGCCAATTTCTGGTGTCCCCCGCCGTGATATTGCTGGAATATTGCTAAAAGCGGCGTAACACCATACTCACTCACTGATGGTGTAAGAAATTATGATGCAGCAACAAGACTAGCAATTAACATTATAACCGTGATGCAATCGTGTCGTGACGCCTTTTTTACTATTTATTCCTTATTTGATTTTAATAATTCATTTATAGATACCTGATACGCAGTGGAAGTCTAAAATTATAACTCAACAAAACTTAAAGTTAATGTCTGTTTAATAAGTAAAACACAAATTTACACCATATTTGAATTGACCCACGATTTCAGAAACAATTTCTAAAATAACTATTTACCACGATTTGTCCTTATTTGACAATGTTTTAGTCCTTATTTGACTATATTTCAGTCCTTATTTGACTATATTTCAGTCCTTATTTGACTACGAAAAAACCCTTATTTGGTTTTATTAAAGTCCTCATTTGACTTTAATTCCGACCATTGTGCCCTGATTTGACACTGTCAGAGGCAGCCACCGTCTACATGGCTGCTCTCTACCAAGCATGACTGTACAAGTGACAGAGCTAGGGACAGAGTTCCCCGCCGCACACATTTGCGCATGCAGCCCGTGCGCCACGTGCTGTCCAGAACACCACACTTTAACAAGTGGTGCGTTCGCGCGAATGTTTCTGAATGATTTGTCATCCTTCTGTTCATTTCCCCTCTCTATGATAGTCCAAAGTCTATCATAATTCTACAATAATCATCATGGTACAATTTTCAAGCAATAAACATTGACAACAATCACACGTTAATGTTCAATTTTCTGAAAAATAAACAATTCAAAGTTCAATTAAAGTTCATCCTGAAAAAGAAACAATTTTTAATCGCACGATCACAAATGTAATCTGAAGTCCTTGAGAAACACAAACATTTTCCTGTAAATGTCAGTTATCAGAATGTCCTTTTCACTCACGTGTGTCCTTGTTCCTCTTCTATATCTGTTTTCTTTTGATTTCTTCATCCTCTTCTGTTCAGTCCTCTGTATTGTTCATCTGTCCTTCCCATTTCATTCTTTTCTGTTTGTCCCATCCTCTTCATCCTTTTCTGTCTTTTGTTCCCGTCTGTCGCCTTGTGTCCATTCCAGAGGACAAACTTTTGTGACTGGTCTCATTATTATAGTTTTGTCTGTTTTAATGTCAACAACTCTCACATGACCATCTGTGCCTGGATATGTCCTCGTGATGATCCCGAGCTTCCAGCTTCCCCGAGGTGCTTCTGGTGATATGATGATAACCACGTCATCCACTTGTAGATCCCGGCTGGGTGAAAACCATTTCTTTCTCGTCTGAAGTGAAGGCAACCATTCCTTCATCCAGCGTTTCCAGACATGACGTACAAGTTCCTGTACTCTTCTCCATCTTCTTCTTGGATTAAAAGGAGTAACATCTACAGAATCTGGAGCAAAGATTCCACCCATTTGACCATGTAGAAAATGGTTTGGCGTCAAAGGCACTTCATCATTTGGGTGAGCACTTTGATATGTCAAAGGGCGAGAATTTATAAGTCCTTCAGCACCAACAAATGATGTCATCAATTCCTCATCTGTTATATCTCCAGATCCAAGAATGGCATATATTGCTCGCTTCGCAGCCCGAACCATTGATTCAAAAACTCCACCAAAGTTTGGAGCATGTGGCGGATTAAATTTCCAGATCACACCTCTGTTCGCCAGAGATGACTTCACAGTATCTGTATTTAGTTTAGCAACAAGTTGTTTCAGCTCATTTGTAGCTCCAACAAAATTAGTGCCATTATCCGATAGGATTTCCTTGGGTAGCCCTCGTCTGCTCGCCATTCTGTAGAATGCGTTAAGAAACGAATCACTGTCCAGAGCATATGACATCTCCAAATGTACTGCTCGTGTTGCTAAGCAAGTGAAGAGGCACAAATAACGTTTTTGTCTGGATTTTCCACGTCCCTGAATCGTTAGAAATGGCCCAGCATAGTCAACACCTGCCTGCTCAAAAGCTCTAAGAGAGTACCTCAAACGAATCTTTGGAAGTGGCGCCATTATTTGAGCTGCTGGCTTTGCCTTTTGTCGACGACAATGTGAACACTCTCGTTCCCATTCACGAATCTCTTCACGACCGGCAATTATCCAAAAACGAGAGGATAAAACAGCAAGCACTTGGTTTGTTCCAAGAACATGATTGCCATCTTCATGATGCTTCTTGACAATCAGCTTCGTTACCCAGTGTTTTCTAGGCAGAATAATTGGGAATTTTGTTTGGAAGGGCAAATAATCTGCATGTTTGAGTCTGCCACCAGACCTAAGGAGACCATCATCATCCACAACAGGATGAAGATTAATGAGTTTGCTACCTTTGGAAACATGCTTTCCATTTGCTATCGCCAAATAATCTTTTGAGAATGCATCTTTTTGTGCATTACAAATGATGTGCTTTTCAGCATCAGCAATTTCTTCTGTGGTTAAGCAACCCAGCTGTCTTTCATCTGATTTAACAGAAGCATTGTTGATAAATCTGTACACCCATGCTGTACTGTGTGTAAGCCTTTTCCAGTCGGAAAATCTTGAAGGTTCTAGTAACCAAACTGAATCAGCAAATGTGACAAGGGATACAGATTGTTTTGTATCTTTCTTTTTCATTTCAGATTCATGCGATGTCCTGAAGTTCACAGTTTGTTCAGGCCATTTGCTTTCATCACACTGCAGAAATTCGGGTCCATTTTTCCAAGATGCAGTGGACAATTTCTGAACTGATGTTCCTCTGGTGATAATATCTGCAGCATTTAGTTCTGATGGAACATGCTTCCACTGAGAGGTATCAGTATGCTCCTGTATGAAAGCAATACGGTTGGCTACAAATGACTTGAAATAACGGCTGTGATTTTTGATCCAACACAGCACATTAAGACTATCAGTCCATAGTACTGAATTGGAACTACTAATTTCAAGGGCATGCGAAACAGCCAACATCAGCTGAACTCCTAACACAGCTGCCATTAACTCAAGTCGAGGGATGGTTACACACTTCAAAGGAGCAACCCGACTTTTAGCTGCTACCAGCTGGCTTGAATTGTCACCGTTTTCATTAAGATTGACAGAATATAAGACTGCACCATATGCATCCTCAGATGCATCAACAAATACATGTAGTTTTGTTGTTTTGTCATCAAGGTTCAAACACCTTGGAAACCGTAATCCATCTAACTGACTTCTCTCTGTGAGCCATTGTGATGCTTCCTTTTTGAGATCATGTTCAACCACTTCATCCCAGTCCATACCTGACAACCACAGTTTCTGCATTGTAATTTTTGCCCTAATGTGAAATGGAGCAAGAAAACCAAGGGGATCAAACAATTTTGCTATCTCTCTAAGAAACCCTCTCTTGGTAAGTATCAAGTTCTCTCCCACCCTAGGACTGTGAAAGCAGAAATCATCATCTTGAGCTAGCCAAACAAGACCTAATGTTTTAGCTGACGGTAACTCATCCTTTGTCAAGTTGACCTCGGATGTTCTATCTTCAACTGGTATGTGTCTGAGGACCTCTGGAGAATTTGATAACCATTTCCTGGATCGCATTCCTGCTTTTCCCCACAAGGCTGTAAGTTGTTTGTACAATTCAATACCATCATCCACTTCTGGAACAGAATCCATACCATCGTCCATGTACGTGGATTTACAAACAGTGTTTGCAGCTTTTGGGAAGAGATGCTCAAACCTCCTTGCATTTTCCCTAGAAATGTATTGTGCCAGAAAAGGAGAAGCATTCATGCCAAAGACTACTCTCTGGAATTCATATATCTGTGGTATTTCTGATTGTTTTAATGATCTCCACAAGAACCTAAAGTATGAACGGTCTTTGAATGGAATTCCTATTTGTAAATACATTTCAGCAATGTCACAAACCAAAGCTATTTTGTATTTGCGGAATCGAAGAAGTATCTCAAACAAATCACCCTGAAGTTTTGGTCCCTGGTGTATGATATCATTCAATGATATACCCTGACATTTCGCTGAAGCATCAAAAACAACCCTGACTTTGGTTGTACTTCTATCTGGCCGTACTACAGGAAAGTGTGGTAAGAGCCACTGACTGCAAGAGGTATCTTCATTTGCAGTTACAATCCGAATATAACCCTTTGCAGGGTAGTCTGAAATAGTCTGATCATAAGCTTCAGCTACAGCTTTGTCTTTTGACAACTTCTTCTCTGTATTACAGAGGCGTTTATAGGCCACGTTGTAATTGTCAGGAAGACACTTGAAATCTGCCTTCCAAGGTATACCTATCTGGTATTGTCCATTCTCATAAGTGAAAGATTGTTGCACAAACTCAACAATCGATTCATCTTGCTTTGTCAAGATTGGTTCTGATGACTGAAACTCTTCTACTTCCCAAAACTTGTGAAGCATATAGTTTAGTTCAAGCTCTTTGTCATTTGAGAAGTAAGTGCTATAAGATCTCTGATGTCCCGAATCTCTAGGAATACATCCAACACATGTCCACCCAAGAGGAGTGAGTCTGGCTATTGGTTCTCCATCACCACCTGGAACATCCTCATAAGATCGATGTAATTCCAGGTAATCCATTCCAATGAGTAAATCTACAATGTGAGGGGCTTTCACCTTTGGGAACTGAATATGTTGCAAATGTGACCACTGCTTGCAATGTTTTTGCCAATTGACAACTTGCATTTGACCCGTGACGCGAGTAGTAGTTAACGCAGACATTGTCATATCCACTGACCCATCCATACTTTCAAGACCAAATCAAACAGCTGTGGTCTGAAATTTCTCACTTTGTCCATTTAGGACATTGACAGAGACATCTTGCCTTTTACCTACTAACCCCAACTGTGAAGCTACATCTTCATTAATGTAGGTTTGTGTACTTGCATCGTCCAACAATGCATTTACAACAATTCTGTTTGGTCCATTTTTAATAACAACAGGTACAGTCCGAAGTGAAAGGAGCGTAGGCTTATCAGATTTTGTGGACGACATTGTTGTGAACTTTGGAACTTCATGATCATGTTCTATACTTGTTACAGCTTGCTGTGGTGTTTGAGTATTGTCACTGTTACTATAAGCTACACTTCTTTTTGAATGAAGTAACTGATTATGTAATGCAGGACAGTTATCAATACCACACTTGGTGTTGCGTCTACAGGTTCTGCCATAGTGACTGAAACCAAAACAACGGAAGCAAAGGTTTAACTGCTGGACAGTTTCCCATCTCCTGGGAACTGTCATTGATTTAAACTTCCAACATGTCACAATGTCATGGTTGTCCATGTGACACAACTGACATCTGTGATCTCTTTCAGACTGTTTGTTACCAAAGAAAGACCCGGATTTGTTTGGACCTTTATGATATATTGTCTTTCCTTTAACAGCTAACCCATTGATGGTTTCTGAAGCAATGATCTGGAATTCTGCTTCCATTAAAACCCATTCACGCAATGCTTCAACTGACTCCTGTCGTTGAGTTTCAAATATCCATCTTTGGTATTGACTGATCATGGATTCCGTCATTTTCTTCAGAATCTGTACATACAAACATCCATTGCCTAACTCTTCTAACCTATCAGACTCCCTTAGGTTTACAACCACAACATCCAGCATATCAGCAAACCGTTCAAAGTCCTTTGCATTACCAGGTCGCACTGGCTTGAAGGATGAAATATCTTCCAATTGGAGAGCAATATGACGTCTCACTCCTCCAAATTTACGTTCCAGTCTCTCAAGAGCTACACCATAGGCTGCTGCGCTGTGACCTAAGTCTTGAATGACCTTCATTGCATCACCACTAACAAACTGGCGCAACTGAAGCAACTTATATTCTGGTGTGGCAGGTGCTTTGTCTATACAAGCAATAAATGCAGCCTTCCAGGCTTCATATGATTTGACATCTCCAGTAAAGACAGGGATGGACACACGCTTCAACTGTTTCCACATGTCTTTACCAATATCATAACTGTGTGAAAGTGTAGGTGTCCTACGATTGTAACAACTATCTGAATGCTGCCTCACCATCTGAACTGGTTCATGATGTGGTTCTACTTGATAACATGATTGCCCACCGACTGATTTCGTATGACAAGAAGCGTTTTTTACAGGAACATCTTTCACATCTACCTTCTTTTCAGAATTAAACATTTGTGACAGACAATATTTGGAAATAGCATCAGACCTATTTCTGAGATAGTCCTGTGCATCGTCTTGAGCTTTAGTACCTACCTCTTCTAATAATTCACCTTCCTGTGTGACCTTGACCATATTGTTTTTATCACCAACAGCTTCAAACAGTTCTGACAGGTTCACAATAACTTCTAAAGCCTTTAGCTGGCAACTGTTTAATTTGTCTATAGCTTCCCGAACTTCCATTCGTGATGGAATATCTCCTTGATCAACTAGCTTCTCCAAAGCATTTTTTTGATTTTGTGAAAGCTGATTTTACTATCATTTTCTGCCTCTTCAGAGAGTTCATTGTAGATTCATAATCTGTTTTGTTTGAAATACCATCAGACTCAGGCAGAGGTATGTCTGCAATTGTATCAAGTGTAAGCTCTGTTTTGTCCATTTTCCCTTTTATGAGAGAGATTACACTAGTTTGGGACATGTTTGTAAGCTAACACGTGATCAAGTTTTCTGATACAAATTCAACATAATACCCAACGCTAATGTACACGGTTAAACATACAGTGTATACATACTATGGTAACGGTTGTTGGATAAACACTATGAATTACCACCTGTGGTTTATCATACAACCAATTTCCAGTTGACTGTGCCATATCGAAACTATGTACAATGAAACTAAACTGTCTGTTCAAATCACATCAACATGTGATTTATCAACTATTGGTATGGTAACCACGCTCTGCTACCATTTTGATACGCAGTGGAAGTCTAAAATTATAACTCAACAAAACTTAAAGTTAATGTCTGTTTAATAAGTAAAACACAAATTTACACCATATTTGAATTGACCCACGATTTCAGAAACAATTTCTAAAATAACTATTTACCACGATTTGTCCTTATTTGACAATGTTTTAGTCCTTATTTGACTATATTTCAGTCCTTATTTGACTATATTTCAGTCCTTATTTGACTACGAAAAAACCCTTATTTGGTTTTATTAAAGTCCTCATTTGACTTTAATTCCGACCATTGTGCCCTGATTTGACACTGTCAGAGGCAGCCACCGTCTACATGGCTGCTCTCTACCAAGCATGACTGTACAAGTGACAGAGCTAGGGACAGAGTTCCCCGCCGCACACATTTGCGCATGCAGCCCGTGCGCCACGTGCTGTCCAGAACACCATACTTTAACAAGTGGTGCGTTCGCGCGAATGTTTCTGAATGATTTGTCATCCTTCTGTTCAATACCATAGAATGAATTTATATCACAGATTTGATTTGATCTTGCGATCAGTGACACCAGATAACACCTAAGAAAAACAAACACAAATAATTGTTTTAGATCTTTATCTTTAAAAACCGACGCATTTTCACATTTCTAGTCACTAATTACAGAGTTTCTTCTCCGTAAACATATGTTCCTCAGGATTGAGAGAGAAATCGAAATCATTAGTGTTCGATTATAGAAAATTGCGTTCGATCAGTCATTCACCAATCTGGATTATGTATATTAATCATAACCACCCAGGAATAATCTAGCTGTATGAGAGCAACCAGGCTGTTGTTACCTGCATGGGATAATGGCACCAATTGTCCATCCCTATAACCCCACGAGCATAATTGGTAAGTATCTGCTTGAAATAACGAAAGATGTAAACAACTTACAATAGCAAGGTGTAACAGCATAAGTAAGGATACGATATATTGATGAACAACTTCTGTATTACAGTCTGTGGCCGAAATAACTTACAATTGGAGTGAAAAATCACAAATGACACACCTTCGAACAGCTTTGACGTGTGAGGCTCGAAGGGATGTAGACCCTTGTCTTCCCATCATTCAGGAAGCTGCAAAATCTTTTAACTTCCTTTCCCAGGTCATCCAATAACACATATGCCAAGCAGAATGGGGGAAACTACAATTTCATTATTGATGGACATAAAGCACTACCAACAGAAGAGGTTAGCACTTTTTTACTTCTTTTATTAACGTTGCACTCAGAAATATTCCAGTTACATAGCGGAGTATGGACCAGACAAACTAGTTAGTGCTCTCGTGAGCAACGATCAACATCATCGGGATACGTTGACATGTAATATATAACCAGGTCACTGAGCGGTTAGTCGGTCCAATACGACCATCATAGTTTGCTGGGGACCTATTGTAACCCGGAAGCAGCATGGGGATACGTACAGGCTCCCATAACACAAACATGATTTAATCAAGCAAATTATATATTGATGTTATATTATCAATTTTAATGACAACTGATCACATTGCTTTCAGCGATTCTGGACAGATCTCATGTCTTCCGCGCGACAGTGGGGACTGCTTGTTTATGAACAGGTACGCATTTCATTTAGTGCAGCTATTTGACATTTTTCTGAGAAAATTTACATTTACAGGTATCAGTACTTTAAAGCAGGAATTCCATCATTATTGAATTAAAATTGACTCTAATATTCTTTTTAGTGAATCATAAGTCACAGTTTTTACTGTGCACCTGTATCAGTGTGTTCCTATTCATATATGTATACAAGATGTCTTCAATGAAGCACGTTCTGTTTCAGGACTTTCTAGACACCCAGTTTGACTCGGTGACCCAGCTTCACACTGACGTGCATCTAGCCAAGCAGTGGTTGAAGGAGATGGGTAATGGAGCAGCAAAGAATGGCTTGAGAATCCAGTATTGTATGTCCTACCCCCGCCACGCCCTTCAGTCGCTGGAAATTCCCGTAGTAACACAGGTGGGTGTGCACAAATGTCAGTTAATGAAAACAAAGTGACAGGAAAAGAACAAGAAGCATTTTATCAAATAATTTTATTTGAAACATGCAGATTGTTTAGTATAGCAACATAAAATGATGGGCTTAATGTGTCAAGAAGGCCTAACCGTTTTCTAATATTTGACAATGTAGATGCAGGTTAAATCTTCAACACATATGCCTAAAAAGTCCTCTCAGGTCATAGACTTACTTCGTAACTCTTAACTAGATGAGTCCACAATTTTCTGCCTAATCTAGAGGGTTGAAAGGGTGCTTAGAATACCTTGTTCTTTATGAAAAGTAAATTAATCTTCAAGAACTGAACAAAGGTATGCTTCTTTTATTTGGTCGTTGTATGCAATGAGATAAGAAATCAGTTCAGTATCTAGCCAAAGAGTGTTGATAAAATTTGTGAACACATAATGCTATTTAGAAATGTAACAAATGTTATATCTGAGATTACATTTCTTAGTATGTACAAACTCTGGCACACTCTCAAAGTGAGGCACACAATCGCTAGTACATAAAGACAGGGACCTCACCCACTCAGCCAGCGAGGCTTGCACAAAATGGAAGTCCGACAACTAGTAGTCCAGATCACGTTCTTTGTGTAACGCTCTGAGATTACAGAGAAAGTGTAATCCCAAGTATAACAATTGTTACATCTGTCCACTTTGCAAATGGCATTCTGTTTTCATTGCTTTCGGTCATGGCAGGCGTGCCAATTAACACTTGTCAGAGGGGTACACAAAGTACTGATCTAGACAACCAGTTGTAGGACTTCCTTTTGTGGAAGGTTCGGTGGCTGAATGGGTTAGATCGCTGACTCAACCGCAAAAACTACAAGAAGTTGTAATCGTAAAATGACATTTGATAAATATGCAATAACCCTATGCAAAGTGTACATATTTATATTTCCCTTTGCGTCTGAGGAAAAGTATGCAAGTCTTCAACATCGTTCAGTTAGTTTAGTTCCAAATCACACGTCACAGTAATAACGCCAAAAACGCCCATTTTGACGCCAAAATGTTACGTTAACTATTGTTCCTAAAACTTGAAAAACGCTCACGAGGATTCGGTTTCTATCGTGCTTTATGTATTCCCACACATACTTTGAAAATTGCAGTAACCCCCAAACCTGCATTTTGTAACCAACATCCACCCTTAATTACGAGCAATTAAATTCTTGAAAAATATATCTGTCGTGTATAATACGCACATACATGTACCTTTCTTTTGTATCATTTCTGACTGTCAGCATAAACCACGAAATTTACGATCGTTCAACCCTTTCAACAAAATCATATTCTAATAAGAGACCCCTATTTCTTAACTTGAGTGCGCCCTGGGCGCTTTTTACGTCGACTACGGTACAAGTATTTCTATAGATTTTAAAATAATGTTAGATTGCATGGAGATGGAGACTCCGAATCAGCCGTTTCAATCAGTGCTCATTTGATTTGAATCCTCTAATTGAACACTCAGAAGTGCGTATTTTCGAAATTGATAGTTAGTTTCTTTTATGATATGGTACACTACAGACGAAGTTACTTTATCTTATCTCCGTTACTGACAACTATGTCTTTTCTTGATTTTTTTAATTTCCAACAATAGGTGAGGTGAAATGGGGTTTAATGTCGCGTCCAAGATTATTGCACTTATAAAGGGACGTGCATGTACGTGTGTGTGTTTGTGTGGCTGCTTGTACTAGTCCGGACTGATGCCGATTTATAGTGCTAGCTCACTGAGATACCATGCCGCAGTTTAACACTCAGATACAGTACACTGACTCCGAGCCGACCAGTCCTTGTTTTAGCCCCTTAATGCCGAGCGCCAGACAGGGTAACAACAAGTACCATCTTTTAACGTCTTTTTGTATTACGCGGTCGGGGATCGAGCCCCGGGCCTTCCGCTATCCGGGCGGACGCTCTACCACTAGACCACGGAGGCGGTCATTTCCAACAATAATAAGTCAGAGTAAGATTGAAGCTATGTTGCCTTAGTGACATCGAGAAGTGCATTTACATGGTAATTTTAACTCACTTGTTAGCAGATTTAGTGCTCATCGACTTCCCTCTTTACAGCAGCATTTGATGCATCTGCTATGAATAACTATTCACTTTCTCAGGCAAGGGTAAGCAGAGACTACCACCCAGGCGACGACCACTGGAAGATTGGCGTGTCATCACTCTTGGCTTGGGCCATTGGTGTAGCTCCGTATAAGGACAATTTCTGGACATCAGTTCAACCTGGCAACACATACAGTAAGGGAACGTTTTAAAACCACCTACATGTATTGGTCACGACTGTTTGCCTCGTTACTGCAGTACTGTTCCGCAGGAGCATGGCGGAAGGTTGCACGTTTTCCTGCTTCCACTTTGTGTTTGCGACTTACTGCGGTATATTTACAAAGATATAGCCTTATCGCAACTTTTGTATCGCAAAAGATCCCCGGACAAATATGTAAAAATGTATGGAATTAGTAGACATTAATTGACACAATTACGTTAATCAAAACACTTTCCTTGTCAACAATAGTGCATGTTTTCACGTCAATGACGAATCCGCCAGAAAGTTACAACAAAACGCTAAATAATAATGTCTATAGTTTTCATCTGGAATGACAAACCTGATAAAATAAAGTGGATACATTTCATTAAGCCCCATGAAGAAGGTGGCTCACGAATGATATATCTCAATGCCTTTCACCATTCTTTAAAATTGTCATTTCTGAAACGAGTTATCAGGGAAAGACAGACAAAATATCCTATTTTCCATTTCCACATTTTTTTACATAATGGAGCTCGTATCAATATGCAGTATTATTTCTTTAACCCATTTTAGAGAGCTATTTGAAATAATTGGGTAAGGTTCTACAGTAAGCCTGAACTATCTGGTGTGTCTGATTTTGATGAAATAATTGTGGAAGCTCTGAGGTTTAATACTTCAATCACTTTAAAGATTCCGACTTTGAGACAAAAAGTTTGGTAAAAAAAATGAGATAAATTAAATTAAATACACGTGCAACGAAAATGGTTTCATGGATTTCCAGGAGTTGAAGGACAACTTTAATATTAAGGGCACGTTTTTAGATTAGGAAATGTCGTCCATCACGGAGGACAAGGTAATAAAAGCGCCCACAACATGAACCTTTATCATATACGTGTTCCAAGAAAATGTCGGGCACTATTATTAACATAAAATTAAAGTTAAACAGGTTGACAATATCATGATATCTTAACTAGAACCGGTAATGTACTCCGGGTGTGCTTTACATGGCAAAGACAACAGACAGTTTAGTTTGTGCACGAGACACAAAATTATATGATGTCCGTATAAATTTATGCATAAGAGACTATTTATACATAAAAGCAATTGTGTAAAATGAAACTTGTTCATGATGATAAGTTTTCTTTTTGCAAAAGTATGTTCCATGTTTATATCGAATGCGATGTTATTAATGGTTTCTGGAGAGAACTAGAACAACGATTTAACCAGTACCTTCAAGATATGTTCCATGTTTATATCGAATGCGATGTTATTACTGGTTTCTGGAGAGAACTAGAACAATAATTTAACCAGTACCTTCAAGATATGTTCCATGTTTATATCGAATGCGATGTTATTAATGGTTTCTGGAGAGAACTAGAACAATAATTTAACCAGTACCTTCAAGATATGTTCCATGTTTTATCGAATGCGATGTTATTACTGGTTGCTGGAGAGAACTAGAACAACGATTTAACCAGTACCTTCAAGATATGTTTCATGTGACTGCATCTTCCATTCTGTTTGGTTAGAAAAGAAAACTGCGAAATTACACCAGCACATACTACTGTTAGCAACAAACATATATTCATATATCAAGTCTGAAAAGCGTGAAATCGCCTATTGAACGCTTCGTGGGGAATCTATCATCTGTATGCAGGGTCACAAGACCTTTGCAACAACAGAAACCTTTATTGTAATTTCTTACAGAAACGGAAACATCTTATGACATTTATGCGTGTCTTTTGCCATATAGCCTCATCTATTGTCTATTGTCTATTTCAAGCTGTTTTATTTGTCGCCATAAAACAGTTGTGGGCAATACATTACATGAAGCAGCACTCAGGATTACTATTACCTCCTCATCGAAATATCTTCAAACTATTCACTAGGCAAAAGAGACGTTTCTAATTTACAAACGAAGGACATTATGTGTACAGTTTGTAGGAGAACACATTACCGTGGTACATTTTCATGAACTACTTTGTAGGATGTTTACAAGTTTTACGGAAATAACAATATTGATACTGACAAGATTC
Organism: Haliotis rufescens; assembly: GCF_023055435.1. Taxonomy (NCBI): domain Eukaryota; kingdom Metazoa; phylum Mollusca; class Gastropoda; order Lepetellida; family Haliotidae; genus Haliotis; species Haliotis rufescens. The sequence goes on from NW_025964372.1 coordinate 689,786, forward strand.
TGTTCTCTTTAGTTGGTGTTTTTTGAGACAATACTATATATTAATTCTTTTCATTTTCTGTCAATACATACAACAGGTAGATTTGGGTATAATGTGGCTTATTATTCAGCTCAAGTACTATGTTTCGTTTCACACTTTGTAGGATGTTTTACGGTAATAACAATAATAATACTCACAACACTTTGTTCTCTTTATTTGGTATTTCCGGGGACAATTCTAAATATAAATTTCAGTTCCTGTCAGTTTTCAAGAAATACAACGGAAAGATTTGGTTCTAATTTAGTAGCCTTTCTTTTCCCGAGTTTCCCATTTTCTCAAGTGCTATGTTTCGTTTCAGACGCGTCAGAGCCGAATACAGCGCTACTAGCAGTCGTCTCTACTCTGAGCACTGGACCTGTTGGGATAAGTGATATGATCGGCGGCTCGAACAAGTCTTTGATCATGAAGTATATATATAATTTATAATGCCTCAAAGTGATATTGACCAATCAGAAAGCAGAACTACTAACCCCACATGTGCCCGTAGGACGTCAGTATAAACCCAAGCTGGTATTCCTGGCCTGTACCCTATACCGGCAGCAACAGCCATCTCAACCCACCTCACATATTGCACACAACAAGTCTGGTCCAAAAGTTCGGTATTCGACACTGTTTTGTGTTTTTATATAATTAATCGTGATGTCCAAGGACATTAATTTTGAAAGAAATAACTTTCATGTCTTTATTGATACATGATTACAGTTAATTCAACAAGGTTTGAAGAGTAGTCTCCCATTACCCTTAACGTCAACAGTTGTAAGTGTCCAGTATTTATTTTGACATGTACAACAGAGATACCAGACAGTAAAAACATTTCGGCATTATACATTTATTATGGTGTTTTAGTTGCCATATTTGGTGTCATGTCAGGCCAGCAGGATCATATGAGTGAGTGAGTGAGTATGGTTTTACGCCGCTTTTAGCAATATTCCAGCAATATCACGGCGGGGCACACCAGAAATGGGCTTCACACATTGTACTCATGTCGGGAATCGAACCCGGGTCTTCGGCGTGACGAGCGAACGCTTTAACCACAAGGCTACCCGACCGCCCCCCGCAGGATCATATGAGGCGAGGCTGGAGCTAACTAAATATAATACCGTATACGGCAACAAAAGACACCATAATGACATAACTTATGGGGTACTTTAGTTTCTAATAACTGTTCAAGTAGGGGACACAAGGGATCCAGACAGTTTTGTTTGTTTGTTTGTTTGTTTGTTTATTTTTTGTTTAACGCCGTACTCAGCAGTGTTCCAGCTAAAGGACAGCGGTCTGTAAAAAATCGGGTCTAGAAGAGACAATCCAGTGACTGACATCATGAACATCGATCTACGCAATTAGGATATGATGACATGCATCAACCAAGTTAGTGGGCCTGACCACCCGATGCCGTCAGTCACCCCTAAAGGACAAGCACGGTGGCCTCTTACAGCAAGCACGAGTTAAATGTAAATGAACGGACAGTGTAACCCACACATTCCTAATGTGCCAACATCCGTTCACAATTAGACGGGGACGTATTCATAATAAGGGAATTTGGTGTAACGGCGCTCTGAACAGTATTTCAGTTATGTCAGGCGTGTCAGCTTTCAAGGCTCATGTTCGTGAAGTATTTGCATGAAGTACGTACTGTTTATATATTGTTATTGTTATGAACCTACATACAATCATACACGCTCGCACACATACACATACATACACATACACACACATACACACACATACACACGCAAACACACGCACACACATATATACACACACATACACGCACACAAATACACATACACACATACATACATACACACACACACATACACACACACACATACACACACACACACACAAACATGCGCGCTATGTAAGTGCAACAGTCTTACCTCACAACAGGGTTGGGGAGTAAGTTGTCTTAACAGCGCAATGAACAGTATTTCACACTACAGAGCACGTGTGAGTCAGTGCAAATGTTGCCACAGTCAACAATATTCCACTGTTACCAAACAATCTGGAACAGGACACCAGATTGAAAACAAATGTGAACAAACTGATATGGCTATCGATTACAATAACAGCTACACTGTCATGCACCCCTAGCAACTAACGCTCTTGTCCTCTACAGTTACAATAACAGCTACACTGTCTTGCACCCCCAGCAACTAACGCTCTTGTCCTCTTCATATGTTTACAGATCCGTAAATGCGGACGGACTTATTTTGAAACCATCCCGTCCTGCAACTGCCATAGACAATACAATTCGAAGAGTAAGTTCCCATTTTGTCCAGAAGAAATATATCATGAACTATAAACGTTTGTCAGATATGTCACAAACCTGATCTTGCCTGACAGATGGCCTGGGGAGACTTTGAGGGACCAGACGGAGAGGTGTGGTCAACATATTCAGATTTTGGAGGGAAGAACAAGTTTGGTATCATCCTTGCTGCGGAGTTGACTGGTAATTACACGATGACGCCCGGCATGGCTGGCTTCCAAGGAGTAAGTTAACACAGTGTACTGATGAGTTAACATGTGACCCCTTCCTCGGTGTACTGGAGAGTGCCCAGAGAGTGGACAACTGGTAGTTTGACCCCTTCCCCACGTCAGACTAAAACCAAGGACAGGGCGACACCAGTCTGCCTTTTGTTAAACTCTACGGCATGGCATTCAAGTCTGACCTAGTACCAGCATCCACGCATACGCGCATTCACGCACGTACCACTACATACCTGCACGTCTCTATAATCTTTAATCTTGAACACTCAATCCCATTTCACCTCACCGTCAATTAACATGTCACACGGATAGCGGGATAGGCAAGTGGGTTAGACATTCTCAGTATTGATGTAATGTGTGAAGCCCAATCTTGGAGTCCCCCAACTCGCATGGTTCATTTTATGAAAAGCGTCATAAGTGACTTAACCTTGGTACTGGCACAGTCATCATCGGCACCATGGTCCATTAGTGGTCCATTAGTGGTCCATTAGTGGTACTCAAACAACGCATAGCTTCAGGACAAGGAGTGTTATTGATACCACACAACGTTTCAGGGCGATAACTTGACCTACTTTGAAAGAGCCAGGTATCACTGTATGGTGATTCTGTAAAGCAGATAAAGAAAGAAGAGAAATAAATTTCGTTAAAGCATCTTCCTAAAACGAGAAAGAAAAACCTGACCGTAAAAGGAAATAAGTTCTGGCTGTCTCGGTGAAATACTTGCAGTATTTCAAACACAACCTGTGACATGCGTTCTACATCCATCCACACTTAAAGCGCAAGGCTATGCTAAATTTGGAAACGAACAGGAAGCATAGTTGATCGTCATGTGTAAATGTCTGGTTGCTGTTTCAGTTCCCAACTTCCATGATCTTCCCTTACAACAACCCCAGCAAGATCCAGCCTCTGACAGACGCTGACCCCATTACCATGACTGGCTGTGGTACAGTGGACTTCTGTCTGTTCTATGTGTCACCTGTCCTTCAAGTTCAAGGGTACGTATATCAAATATGCAGAAGTGTTGCCTATGTATATATCCATGTATATAGCCATGTATATATCCGTTTGTCGCTAATACACTGCCGGGCAGAAGAAAGTATTGGATTTGACCAAAACATTACAAACGTTATCAAAACGTTACTAGGCCGACACACTGCCAACTTAAGGTTTAAGACACAACTATGATACTGGTATCAAATACATCACCATCGAATAACATTATTGTTTGCTTCATATTGTAGTGAGTGAGTGAGTGAGTATGGTTTTACGCCGCTTTTAGCAATATTCCAGCAATATCACGGCGGAGGACACCAGAAATGGGCTTCACACATTGTACCCATGTCGGGAATCGAACCCGGGTCTTCGGCGTGACGAGCGAACGCTTGAAACAATTATGTGTTGAAGACCTTCTCGCGTTCCAGCTTGATGCAAATGATATAAATCATATGGGCATCAAAGTAAGTCAATAATTATACCTGAACAATGTCCTACGGGTTAAAGTGAGCGAGTGAGTGAGTTTGGTTTAACTCAGCTTTTAACAGTATTCCAGTTATATCGCGGCGTGACAGCTTAATGTGGGAGGAAAGCCCGAAGTGATGCAGGTCTCAGACGTTTACCACTTCGGTGAAACCCACGAGCACGGGTATGGTGCTGACAAACCTAGAAACATAATCGGGGCGAACCGGGATTCGAACCCAAAATCATAGGTTTCTGGAGTGCCCAAGGGACGCAACTCTGCACAGCGAATCGCGGCGCCCTACGGGTTAAAGAGCAAAAATAGTCATTAGCAAAGTTATTCATGTTGACGCGATTCATGGAATGTTTACCATATAACAAACACTTCAACCAGAGAAATATTTCAAATAAGAACTAGAAGTCAGTATGAATATGTATTGAAACCTTCTCTAGTTTTTGTTTATCTATCCCTTTCGTTTTTCTAACTTTCCTTCTCTCTCTTTCTCCCCCTTCTGAGTGTCACATCATTACTAGGTAATAACATCCGTGAGTGACCTACATCCAGACAGCTGCTGGTTACACAATGATCCCCGTTGCCTTCTATTCAAACAAATATTAAGAACAACGACATCCATCCTTCCCCAATGTCTTCAGTGAAGTTAGAAATTCAACTGGCTCCTGCTCCTTTAAACAACAACATGCAAATAGTCTTAAACAAGTCTAGAATACATAGGCAAGTCTAGAATACATAGACAAGTCTAGATGTCTTCATTCTGAAAATGAAGGGAATCTCTGGGCTCTATATTATCATAATTTAACATACAATTTAACAGACAATTTCAAAATCTTTTCGTTTCAGAGACTTAACTAACTTTCGCAACAAATGTTATATTTCGGATAACAATTTCTTTGTAAAGTACAGTTTCCCAGCCAGGATATGAAACCACACTGACAGAAGTAAGGCACCTAATCGCCAGGACACAAAGTCCAGCCAATTAATCCACCCAACCACCGAGGCTTCCACAAAATGAAAGTCCGATAACTGGTGGTCAAGATCACGTACTTTGTGTACCCCTCTGACATGTGTAAATTGCCATAGCAATGAACACACAATGTCATTGATACAGTTTTTAAAAAGTAACACATGTTACATTTTGGATAATACTTTCTTAGTAAAGTACATATTCTAGTACTTATTTGACCAATTTCTACTACGTCTACCTCATACAGCAGCTTCCTGTCAACCGTCATTAAGGCCCACTTCTCGGCCTTTTCTTAATAATCTTAACGGACCTATTTCAAAGTAATTATGTGTTATGCAAATGTATGCGATTAGAAACGTCCATGAAGTTCGACCGCCTCCGTGGTCTAGTGGTAGAGCGTCTGCCCGGAGAGTGGGGCCGCCTCCGTGGTCTAGTGGTAGAGCGCCGCCCGGAGAGTGGGACCGCCTCCGTGATCTAGTGGTAGAGCGCCGCCCGGAGAGTGGGACCGCCTCCGTGGTCTAGTGGTAGAGCGCCGCCCGGAGAGTGGGACCGCCTCCGTGGTCTAGTGGTAGAGCGTCTGCCCGGAGAGTGGGACCGCCTCCGTGATCTAGTGGTAGAGCGTCTGCCCGGAGAGTGGGACCGCCTCCGTGGTCTAGTGGTAGAGCGTCTGCCCGGAGAGTGGGACCGCCTCCGTGATCTAGTGGTAGAGCGTCTGCCCGTAGAGTGGGACCGCCTCCGTGATCTAGTGGTAGAGCGCCGCCCGGAGAGTGGGACCGCCTCTGTGGTCTAGTGGTAGAGCGTCTGCCCGTAGAGTGGGACCGCCTCCGTGATCTAGTGGTAGAGCGCCGCCCGGAGAGTGGGACCGCCTCCGTGATCTAGTGGTAGAGCGCCGCCCGGAGAGCGCAAGGTACGTAGATGGATCCCCGGCCGCGTCATACCAAAAGACGTTAGAAGATGGTACTTGTTGTTACCCTGGCTTGCCCTCGGTTTTAAGGGGCTAAAACAAGGACCGGTCGACTCGGGGTCAGTATACTGTGTCTGAGTGGGGTATTGATGTTAAACTGCGGCATGGTATATCAGTGGGCTAGCACTTAAAAATCGTTATCAGTCCGGACTAGTACAAGCAGCCACACACACACACACACACACACACACACACACACACACACACACACACACACGTGCATGCACGTCGCTATACAAGTGCAATAATCTTGTATGCGACGTTAAACCCCATTTCACCTCACCTCCATAAAGTTCAGGGTCATCTTGTGCCAAATGTGTCTTGAGACTTAATGAAGCTGAATTGCCATGAACATGATCACCACTATATGTTCACAGAAATCTCTTTTTACGTAAGTGATCTCGTCTCATTATTGCCTACCTCTTTTCTCATATATGTAAGATGTATCTACAAGAAATAGTGCTCACAAAAAGGTGATCATATATCATGACTACAATGTACATCCAAGTCAAAGCTATGTCTGTGTGCCATCTTGCTGGCTGGATGCTCTGATACGCTATGATAGGGCAATGAGAAATCGACAAATAATTGAAGTTACATGACTATATGTCTGGCATTATATCTCATGTTACTATTGCGGCGTTAAACAACAAACAAACAAACAAACAAACCTTATCAACCAAGCCAGTCTTCATACCTTTTAAGGGGCGGTCGGGTAGCCTAGTGGTTAAAGCGTTAGCTCGTGACGCCGAAGACCCGGGTTCGATTCCTGACATGGGTACAATGTGTGAAGCCAATTTCTGGTGTCCCCGCCGTGATATTGCTGGAATAGTGCTAAAAGCGGCGTAGAACCATACTCACTCACTCACACACACACTTATACCTTATAAAGCAAATACATGTTTCGATCCGTCTCTGTTTTCTTTTAAAATCTTATAATAAATTAGCGATCATCTTACTTTGATTATGAGTGTGTTCACAAGTAACTGATAGTACGATTATTCACGGATAGTTATACTGTGCCTCTATACCATGAGCGTCTGTTGAATGCAAAAATATTCGTTCGTTCTCATCTCAAAATTTCATCTGAAGAAAGACTTTAAAAAAGGTATTTAACAGTTTTTATTATGTGATAAAACTACGTACAACGCACATATATGCACAGCAAAACAATATTCAGCTCCAACAAAATATGCCTGTTCCCTATCACTTCCACAACAGTTCTCATGACAGAGAGAACAAATACGGCCGTTGACACATGATGTGAAAGGCTTGGTCAAAATATTGATTGAACTTGAACACAATACAATCAGTAAACATCAGGGTGAACAATCAAGCATAATTTCTATTCAGAAAAATGTGCCTCCATGTCGTCAACAAACTAAACTTATATCAAACATTGAGTATTTCAATGTGGTACAAACTAATCCTCGGGTGTGGCTGTTTAGGTTTCCAGTAAAAGGATTTTCTGAAAGAGCAATAATTATGCAATTTCTATAACCAACCATCTAAGTATAACCAACTCATACGAGTAATTACGCTTGATGTGTTCTGTGTTCGGATATATGACAAAACACTATTAATTTGTGATGTCATAAACAGCTGATGACGTCACATCGCTCTAACTAACCAACCAGCATTGAGCATCGAAAAAATTCACGCTGCAAACAAAATTAAGTTATAAGACTAAGTCGTTCTGCCCGTATGGTTCATATTTCATTTTACACTCCATTCTATGTACAATCTACCACTGATAATGCGCAATATCAGTTTAGTTTACTGAGAGTTTCTGTTTAGTGTGGGCATATACCACACAACAGTGTGCAACTTCCATAAACGTAATGCTTGTCCCCCACTACAGATCATGGAGCCTTCTTGTTTTCAACCTATACAATGTATCTTGCAATGTAACCTCGTTGTTGGGTTGACAGTTGATTTCTCTTTATCGACTTCGCTATTCCAACGTTGTCAGTACATTTCATGTCTAGGCTATCAATGACATATCGCCGATCATCCCGATAGAGAAAGATGTCCAAATTGTTTCCACAGAAAGTCTGAATGACGAGTTTTAAAATTATTCTCACGCAGTCATACTTTTCTTTTTCTTATGATCATGTATATTTGGAAATATGCTTCTCGTTAGCATCAACATTCTTCATTTGTGTATCAGCAGAGCATGGGGCCTTTCTTTTCTTCGACTTGGTTGTCGACTTGTTTTCTCACTGGTGTCCCCGAAGATGTGGACCCAATAATGTAACAAACATGCCACATAGGAGAAGGAAACACTAATTACTAGTATATTCGGGCAGCTGATCACACGCTAATCTATCAACATGAACGAGTTATTTCAGTCTAGCTGGCCACATGCATAAGACAGAACAATGTCATTGAATATTGCCTACGACGTTGCATAAAGCATGCCATGTTGCTTACTAAGCTAGTGGAAAACAAAATGTATTTGCACCTTTTAAGCATTTACCATTTATCTGGAAATGGTATCTGCAATTATTTTTGTTCGTTTTGTCCTGGAGATGAAATGCCCCTCCCAGATGAGGACATTGCCGCTTAGTTGTATTTCACTTTATAAGAGGCCGTTATTGTTTCATAGACTAGCACGTGCTTTTGGTAGACACCTTTTTCACGTAAAGACATTTTACACTTTCATATCACCAAATACATAATACCAATTCTTGGGCTGTAGACCACAGTTCACCTGGGAAATCGAGCTATAATTGATAACCGTATCATTAACTGAATAAAATTAGCATTAATCATTAATAGTCATTTTGGTCGACTACAATATGTGCATTTGAAAAACTTACATTGGACATTTCAAAGTCTCTTTAAGAAATTAAAAGTTATTCTGCAGCATTATTTTAACTTTACAGAGCAATAACAACGCGACAACGAGTGAATAAGCGTTAAAATTGTAATTAGTGCACTAAAATGATCTCCTGTTGCCTTTTCCTTCTGAAGTATGACCTACAGAACACGTAGACGAGAGCCTCCCTGAATGGCTGGTAGGTGGCAGTATAGATGAACACATTCCACAGGCTGTTGGATAAAAGCAAAGTCATAAGGATCCGAACCAGGGTGGTGGGTACATTGTCTTTTCCGGATATGTAATTTGTAATAATACCAAATGTAAAGGGAACGTACGAAATGCAGAAGACACTTGTAGACACCAGACACATCATTGTAAATTTGACCTGAACCTCTTGTCGTACGGAGACACCTTCAGGAACTACTTGCTTCTTCATGAGTCGCTTCTTAATGAAAATCATCACAAGACAGATGACAATCACAGCCAGTGATACCATAGGAAATCCAATGGATGCCAAAACAGACGGAGCGGTATTAAAGTCAACAACACAAAGTGCAGCATCCTCGCGGTAGTAGAAATCCCCATCAGGCACAGTTATCAGGACCAGACGGATTAGACTGAGGAACATCGAGATGATTACTGCTATGATGAAGCGTTTGGTCGTGACAATATGGATGTATCTCAATGGCCAGCACACGGCAATGCAACGTTCCATGACGGTCAAGGCAACGTTGAAAACCGTTTGACCAATTATAAACGTCAATAAACAGGAAGCAAGTCCGACTATTGTATCAGAGTAGGCAAATCGGTTTAGAAAAGCAGAGGGGACGACGAAAACCAAGATATACAGACCCATGAAGAAATCAAAGACAGCCATCCAAGTGATGGTCCACAACGTTGGCATATGCAGCTCCTTTGTCTTGGCGACGACGAGCACGACGACTCCGTTGGCGGACATGACCAGGAAGGATACAATAAGATAAATAACACTAAGGGAGAATATACCCTCATTTGTATCTGTTCCAGTGTCAGGACTGGTTGTTGAGTTCATTATTCTTTGGGGAGCCTTGTTTCTATCTTCACAATACGAGTCAGTCTGACACAGAGACTTTTGTCTGATGAAAGTACATGCGCATGAATACTGTCTACATATATAGCCAATGGTTTCAACAAGCTCGCGTAAGAAGCAATCGCAAACCTAATTTAATATGTCCGGAGGTGTGACACAAACTAACAAACGATATTAAATCAACGTAAGTTATTACAAAGGTTATTGGATCTGATAATGAACATGGACTTGCTTCAATGAGAAAACTGTGTCTCCTGTCACAAATTGTTTATCACATACACATACATTCGCCCACTCATATTAACACCTTACCTTCATATAGGACTTATTGAAATCGATGGTGTAAATAACCAATCCCTCCCAGTCCTCCCCTTTAAATACATACAAATAGTGACTGTCGACATCTTGTGTATTACCAGTAACGTTTAATCCACTCTAAAGTGAAAAAATGTCAAACGTATAAAACTTGTTCTTTCACCAAAGTATGCAGCTGTCATAGAAGTGAGTGAGTGAGTATGGTTTTAAGCCGCTTTTAGCAATAGTCCTGCAATATCATGGCGGAGGAAACGAGAAATGGGCTTCACACATTGCACGCATGTCGTGAATCGAACCCGGGTCTTTGGCGTGACGAGCGAACACTTTAACCACTAGGCTACCTGACCGCCCAGCTGTCATAGTAATGAATGCTAGTTTGAAACATGACATGCATTTCTCGCTCGTACAACAACCTGATTTTGACAAAAATAATGTTTATAAGAAATAGTTTAGATAAAATACACTCTCTCTCTCTCTCTTACTGTGGACCCAAGTACCTGATGTGGGTTTATCATCACAGGAAGAAGGTGCTTGTTCAGGGCGAGTTGGCCAAGTGGGTCCCGATGTCCCCGCAGAGAGTGACTGACATCAGCATCGGGGACGACATCCTCATCAGCCTCACAGGGGCAGCGGCAGAAACCGTCCTCCCCTTTGACCTGCACCCTCGGACCAGGCGGCCGCGCCACTCTCAGCTTCAGTCAACAAGCATGCCGTGGAGAATGAAGCCATATTTGAAGCCACATTTTAATTTTTCCTATATTTACGGTTCGACAAACCGGAGCTAAAATCTACAATCAGAAAGTAAAACAAGAATAGTTAAAATATACAGTATTGCGGAAACGGGAAATGTAGTGTTTTTGCGTTTTATTGATTGTATACCAGTAACAAGCAGCAGAGACTGGAAAAAGAACAAATGTTTATCCAATGGATGAAACACAAATTTAACTCCAGAATGTATTACAGTAAACTACGGATATAACGAACTCAAAGGGACCATTAATTCTAGTTCGTTATAACCGTAGTTCGTTATAAGCATATATACAGTATAACTACAGCAAATAGTCGGGACAAAAAAGTAAGTTCGCTATATCCGTCAGTTCGTTATAAGCGTGTTCGTTATAAACGTAGTTTACTATAATACATTTGTCATTTCAATCGTAAATGTTACACTGCTACTTTACAAATACTGTATATTTGAATTCAAATGTCTCCCTACAATTGTTAAATTACTTGGTGTCGTCGCTGGATTGTGTAACTACATTATGACGTCACAGTTGTAATTATGACGTCATCATAAGCATGACGTCATTCACATGTCATTGTCAGTTACACTGAAGAGCTGTCATGAGACAGTGAAAGTACATTCTACCATGACATTGATGAATGCTTGATTCTGATTGGTTAAAAAGAGGTTTCCTTTTTGCTACGGAAACCCCTTTCAAATATATTAAGCCTTATCACAAAAAAATGTGCGTATGAATACATAGATAGCCTACATATCGATTCACAGAAAATGGCTGCCGATCGATCACCCCCATATGAACTGTAAAACATATCTATATTTCCTCTAATACACGCTGGGTCTCTAACACCAGCCAGGTCTCTAATACACGCTGGGTCTCTAATACCATCCAGGTCTCTAATACACGCTGGGTCTCTAACACCAGCCAGGTCTCTAATACACGCTGGGTCTCTAACACCAGCCAGGTCTCTAATACACGCTGGGTCTCTAATGCCAGCCAGGTCTCTAATACACGCTGGGTCTCTAATACCAGCCAGGTCTCTAATACACCCTGGGTCTCTAATACCAACCAGGTCTCTAATACACGCTGGGTCTCTAACACCAGCCAGGTCTCTAATACACGCTGGGTCTCTAACACCAGCCAGGTCTCTAATACACGCTGGGTTTCTAACACCAGCCAGGTCTCTAATACACGCTGGGTCTCTAATACCAGCCAGGTCTCTAATACACCCTGGGTCTCTAATACCAGCCAGGTCTCTAATACACGCTGGGTCTCTAACACCAGCCAGGTCTCTAATACACGCTGGGTCTCTAATACCAGCCAGGTCTCTAATACACGCTGGGTCTCTAACACCAGCCAGGTCTCTAATACACGCTGGGTCTCTAATACCAGCCAGGTCTCTAATACACCCTGGGTCTCTAATACCAGCCAGGTCTCTAATACACGCTGGGTCTCTAACACCAGCCAGGTCTCTAATACACGCTGGGTCTCTAACACCAGCCAGGTCTCTAATACACGCTGGGTCTCTAACACCAGCCAGGTCTCTAATGCAAGCTGGGTCTCTTATACCAACCAGGTCTCTAATACACGCTGGGTCTCTAATACCAGCCAGGTCTCTAATACACGCTGGGTCTCTAATACCAGCCAGGTCTCTAATACACGCTGGGTCTCTAACACCAGCCAGGTCTCTAATACACGCTGGGTCTCTAACACCAGCCAGGTCTCTAATACACGCTGGGTCTCTAATACCAGCCAGGTCTCTAATACACGCTGGGTCTCTAATACCAGCCAGGTCTCTAATACACGCTGGGTCTCTAATACCAGCCAGGTCTCTAATACACGCTGGGTCTCTAACACCAGCCAGGTCTCTAATACACGCCGAGTCAAGGGCTCTCGCGAAATTAATAGACGGCGTATAGTGTCAAATAGAGGAAATACGGCAGTTTGATATCGGATGTTTGGGGCGATCTAGGCCGCAACCCTGACTACTTCGATGATGACATTAAAAGATTTAACGAAGGCATATCTTTTGCATACAAATGAAATGTTTATGAAACTGTTAGAGAAATGTTCTATGGTGACCAGAATGGGAACAATTTAAGCTATTTCCTCATTGAAACACCCGACAATGAAAGTAAAATATAACATTATAAAAAATTGACAACACACCAGCAGGGATAGTTAGTCAACGTGTTAATGTTGAACAGCATCACACTGTGCATCAGTACTGGGTTGTCTTCTGGTTTCCTGCAATTCTTTAACAGCACTGTTACTGTTAACAATTTCTTTGGCAGCCATAACTGAGAGTTCAGTGCAGATATACTGACAACCGGGACACGTTAGGACGGTTCTCAATTCAGGGGGAGGAGGTATAATTCAAAGATTCACACATTCAAAATAAGTGAAAGAGTGATATCTAATAAATTTTGTTGAGAAAATAATAGTTGTTCATTTTTTGGGTAACTTTTTTCTGAAACCCACGAACAGGTAATTTCATTATTGAAACAACCGACAATGAAAGTGAAATATAACATAATAAAATGTGTTTGAAGACATTTTATTCATGACAACATGGTGTTTACAAACCTTTTTCTGATCGATATCCATTGCCATCTCCGTCAACCACCACCGTTAGAATTTGGCAGGAGGGGATTTGAAAGTGCATCAGAAAACACTCCCCTTCGAAAGTCCACGAAAACAATGTCCAAACTGAAGTTACAGCTTATGAAACTTGATGAAATTCATTTCAGAACACGCACAGTTATGAAAATCATACACGACCTACTATTTCTGGACCAGAAATGTCTAAGTTCTGTCACTATTTGGCGTATCCTGCCCCACCTTTGGCATCAATCACAAACACATACAAAGGCAAGTCAATTGTTCACCTTAAAAACACTGGGACATAGGCTTCACGTCAATACAAGTAGCTGCATCGGGCATTATTTTTGTCACTGATGCGTCATTATGTGGAAATGACCTCCAAATGTCTACTATAAAATGTTTTTAAAGCTTTGCTGAGGCCTTGAATGTTGTCCCAACTGCTCACATGGATGGGCGTCCTAAGTGCCTTTAATAACCGTTAGATCAACGAAGTCAGCTATACATACTTACTGGACAAAGTTCATATTTCTTGCTCGACGTGATAAAGTTTATCTGTTAACACTTTTGATAACGCTACACAGACATGTATCATCTTCTTGACATGATCTGCCCTCAGAGGGTCTGTATCAGTCAAGACTCAATCAATGACAGGCTTCTGATAACCCGTGTACACATGACATGCCACGGTTTGCCAAGATGGACGCCTACCGACACATTATTCTACGAACGATACTTCTTATTACCGCAGTCGACAGCTACGTACTGGGTAAGTGATAATGCTGCATGGTTATTTCTATAACAAATGACGACACAAACCTATTTGCCAGAAATGTGAAATGCACAGAGGCTGAGAAAGGGGAGTCAGTCCTACATCGTCAAGTGTACGTGATTATCCTAGACACATTGGCTAATTTTTACGCAACGTGGAACAAAAGTCAAAGTGATGCATGTCGTATACGTTTCACTTTGGCAGGGTAAAGAATCACAAGTCGGGAGACAATGATCAGTGTCAGGGCGAGCACAAAAGAGGAACTGTAAACTACGGTTATAACGAACTCGAGGGGACCACTAATTTTAGTTCGTAATAACCGTAGTTCGTTATAAGCATACATACATCATATATACAACAAATGGTCGGGACTAAAAATTAGTTCGCTATATCCGTCAGTTCGTTATAAGCGTGTTCGTTATAAACGTAGTTTACTGTAATTACTGAAACTGAAACACTAATGATTGTTGTTGCTATTATTATTAGTAGTAGTAGTAGTATTATTTACAGATTAAACTAAAAAATGCAGCAAAGAGTATTTGGGTGATCCTGGCACAGTCAGGCTTGTTAGACTCATCATCAGCTCGGGGCCCTTGTCCCCTCTTCACGCAGCCCAGACATCGAATGGGACTTCTCCCAGGAAGCGCTGCCTAGTCAAACCCACCCAGAACTTTTCGCAAAATGTGGAGACTCCTCAACACTGCAGCCTTCTGCATTACCCAGATTGTCAGAAGGGCTGTATTCCTGGTAGCAAACCCGGGTACTCTCCCAATGTCAGTCAACAGATTGGGGGGTACCAAACCTAAGGCACCGAGAACAATGGGGAGTCGGACAACTTGGTACTTTGGATACAAGCATGACATTTCGAAAGCGAGGTCTTAATATTTGCCAAGTTTTTCGTCAATCTTGTCAATCACATTACTGTCAAAAGGGACAGAAAATTCAATAAAATAAATGATTTCATTGGATTTATTAAAAAAGACAAGATCAGGTTTGTTGGCGTGGATATGTCTAAGGCTGTATACGGGCCTATTCGAACGAATTTTGTATTGATCATTATCCATGACGCCCTCCACATATTCCGGGTCGTACCATGGATGGACCTCTGTGTCAAAACCACAAGCATGGCGAAGACGGTAATAAAATGATCGAGCCACTTCATCATGTCGGTTAAGATACAATGTTTGTGCCAAAGCGGGGCATCCACTGACAATGTAATTCATTGCATCTCCATTTCATATTTACATTTTGATGAAAAATCACACATTGACGGTTTCGAGTGGGAAGTGACTGGTATTGAGCAGTAAACAGAAAACCCTCTGTTTCACTTCGCAGGCCGCTCGACTTCATCCAAGCGAAGGACTCTGCGGGGTTGCTGATCTTCTGAAAACACATACCCAGTGATCGTTCAGATTATTATTATTCAGTCTGTTATTTATGTTATTGTTGTTGGTGGTGGGGGTGGGGGTTCCGCGAACTATTTTTCACTCATTCGGAGCAACAAATACACATGCTGTGTTACAAAAGACTCGACAACGTACGTTTAACTTACTGTTTGGACTGCGTTCTTTTTCCAGAAACCGCGAAACGAGTATAACGCCCCTTACACATAGAATGTTTCAATAACTTGCTAATATAAGGGTAACGCTATTTTTCAGGGCATTATCATTTGCAGAAGCCTGAGGTCTTCCATTAACTGCCCGACGAAGGAGGGCAGTTGAAAAGAACGAGGGCTTCTGCCAGTGATAATGCCCTGAAAGAGAGCGTTACCGTTATTATAGCTAAAATGGATGGAATTTGTTATCAAATTAAAAGAACAACAATATCAGTTTTGAAACATTTACTGCAATCGAATGTCACTGACCACATTTTACAAATATGGAAACGTCATAGAACAAACCAGATGACGTCACTATAATACGTGACGTCATTTTCTCTACCCTATGACGTCACCGAACAACGGGCTTGATAATGGCCCGTCGTCAAGCAATATGAGGGCATAATCAAGTTACAGTGGCCCGCTTATTTCTAATAACGTGCGGGCGGTTTAATGATAATTCTATCCATTTTAGCTATAATGTATTCTATTACAGCTTCTCGCACAATACCGATTTCAAAATCCCCCGACTTGTCTTTGACGATAACGGATGATGACGACTATAACCTAAATATCAATGGACGGCCCTGGTTGTTCAGCGAGAGCACGTTCTTCAGGGCTGATGGCCGGATGTTCTCAGTGGAGGAGGGCACGCTCACCCTAATCAGCGTCACCAATAGGAGCGGCGTGGATAGAATGGGTCAATGGAATTCTGTGGACTTTCTGTACAAGGCAGGATCCCATCAGATGCAGACAAGCGTCATGTATTACATACAGCCGATTTACCCACTGGTGCTGTTTAAACAGGTAGATGTATGGTATAAATATATACACTTAAAAGTAGACACATGTTAACGATAATAGTTACAGAGAGAATAATAAACGCAGGTCGGGTTGATATTATTTCATGGTTAATTATAAATTCATATAGTTCAATATTCATTTTTAACAGTTGTTCATGGTTAGAGGGCGGTCGGGTATCCTAGTGGTTAAAGCGTTCTCGTCACGCCGACGACCCAGGTTCGATTCCCGACATGGGTACAATGTGTGAAGCCCATTTCTGGTGTCCCCCGCCGTGATATTGCTGGAATATTGCTAAAAGCGGCGTAACACCATACTCACCCACTCATGGTGTAAGAAATTATGATGCAGCAACAAGACTAGCAATTAACATTATAACCGTGATGCAATCGTGTCGTGACGCCTTTTGACTATTTATTCCTTATTTGATTTCAATAATTCATTTATGGATACCAAAGAATGAATTTATATCACAGATTTGATTTTATTATATCATGAAATGTTTACTGATATCGCAAATCGATTATATCAAATAATGTACTTTATCATCTAAAAATTCGAATATGATATAGTATATATAGCCTTCGTCTCCGTGACCTTATGCCCATGTTTTAATAGTTCGTGAAGAAGGGTACAGTATCGTAACATTTACATATATAGTCATATTCAGATGATGTCTCTACATATATGTAAGGGCAAGCGCCTGAAGTGGCGTCTCTTGTGCACACCATGATCTTATGATCGTGGGTTCGAATCTTGGTTCGCCCCTGTCATGTTTCTAGTTTTTGTCAGCACTATACAGGTGCTCGTGGGTTTGGCAAAAGCGGTAAACGCCAAAGATTTGCATAATTTCAGGCTTTCCTCCCACATTAAGCTGACACGCCGTTATGTAACTGGAATACTGCGTCAAGTGGTGTTAACCCCAACTCATTCACTCACTCTCACTTTCTACAGAAATACCTGGACGACGTGCATGACGCAAGTGCCACGCTTAGAGATGAGACAATTTCCGGGTTCCCGAGTTTCCAGGTGGTTGACAAGTCCGATATTGGCCTTGGTTACCTGTCGTACGGTGGCATGATGACCGGGGACACGAGGAGGAAGTTCGGGAAGTTGGTATTGCGTAACTGAACTATATATCATACCTCATGAAAAGACCGCCTCCGTGGTCTAGTGGTTGAGCGTCCGCCCGACGGCCGTGTCATACAAAACGACGTTAAATGATGGTACTTGTTGTTACCCTGTCTGGCGCTCGGCTTTAAGGGACTTAAACAAGGACTGGTCAGCTTGGAGTCAGAATACTGTATCTGAGTGGGGTGTTCATGTTAAACTGCGGCATGGTATCTCAGTGAGCTAGCACTATAAATCGGCATCAGTCCGGACTAGTACAAGCAGCCACACAAACACCCACGTACATGCACGTCGCTATATAAGTGCAATTATCTTGGACGCGACGTTAAACCCCATTTCACCTCACTCATCTTATGACAATTACACAAACCAATTCTTTTATCAACCTAAAGCTTAAGAAAACGGCCTACTTTGCATATATAACAATTAGAACTGTTTTGAATTTCAGTGAATACTTTGAGATGAACTTTATTTCAGATGGGGAGAGGTCATGACTGATTATAACCAGGGCATCACAGATGGGCCTCTGGCAATATTTGACAAAAACCAAACAGCCACGACTTTCGTCATCTCTCCAGCCAGTAAGTTCATGATTGCATCGATGTGGCACAAGTCAGTGCTAAATGTCCAGGGCGCAGCGCACTGGGGACTTCTAGGATCTGTTGACGACGTACCCCAAGACTTTGAAATGATGACCATCGCCTATTGCGGGGGCCAGGGGATTAACAAGGTATTTAATAATATAACGACCCTTCAGTGATCGAGTGGGTTTTCAATTCCGCTGCTTCAGCAATATCCAGCTGTATCCCTCCAGAGGCTGCAAACATAGTCTCATCAAACTGCAAACGTTTCTGGAATTGAATCCGGCGTGACAAACGAACACGTTTATCTCAATAATCTTTATTATCCAATTTTCTTTTCCAAAATTTGAATTTGTAAATTTCTATGATTGAAATAGAATTGAAACTTGGTTTACCAACTTGATCATACGTGTGGTAGATGCAAATGTTCTGGGTTATTTATCGACGAATAATTATTTCCTGTACCACACAAATCATCACATTTGTTGTTCATTGTTTACGTTGACAAAAATATGTTATGAAATTGTAAAGGAAAATATGGATTTGCGTATTTATCCTTTGCTTACAATGGTTGTACGTGCAGACATCAAAACACAATTGAGAATTATCGATACGGTCACGTTTATATGAAAAAATATTTGATCATACTCCTCACTGTCGCGGTAGAAGTGGCATATCTCTAGCATAAAGCAAAACAATCTGCAAAACGCATTGAAAGGCTTTCAATTGCCTCTCTGTTCTAATTTCAGAATAAGCGCGTTTGTTTACAAACAAGAGACAATTCCAATCACGTGATATGCAAATAAGTCATGCCATTAGTGTAATGTTATATAATGTGACCTTTGAGACACATCACAGAAATGAACGTCTCCGATTTGGGACATTGTGCACTTCCCTTTAACACTGAGTGGACATGTTCTGATATATATGAATGAAATAATTTTCAAATCATCGTCAAATCTATCTCACTCGTTCGTGCACCAATCATTGATATCAACAGTGTACTGTTATCTTTGTATGGAAACACAGGCCTTGGAAGACTGGGGCACGTTCCTGCAACACTACTACGGGCGTGATGACCGCTATGTGAAGTCTGACCTCACAGTAAACTACATCGGCTATTGGACTGATAACGGTACCACACATCCCATCGCCAGTCAACTATTGGAGTGATAATGGTACAACACACCCTATCGCAAGTACACTATTAGACTGATAATGGTACAACACACCCTATCGCCAGTACACTATTGGACTGATAACGATACCACACACCCAATCGCCAGTCCACTATTGGACTGATAACGATACAACACACCCCATCGCCAGTCCACTATTGGACTGATAACGGTACAACACACCCTATCGCCAGTACACTATTGGACTGATAACGATACCACACACCCAATCGCCAGTCCACTATTGGACTGATAACGGTACCACACACCCCATCGCCAGTCCACTATTGGGCTGATAACGATACAACACACACCATCGCCAGTACACTATTGGACTGATAACGGTACAACACACACCATCGCCAGTACACTATTGGGCTGATAACGGTACAACACACACCATCGCCAGTACACTATTGGACTGATAACGGTACAACACACACCATCGCCAGTACACTATTGGACTGATAACGGTACAACACACACCATCGCCAGTACACTATTGGACTGATAACGGTACAACACACCCCATCGCCAGTACACTATTGGACTGATAACGGTACAACACACACCATCGCCAGTACACTATTGGACTGATAACGGTACAACACACACCATCGCCAGTACACTATTGGACTGATAACGGTACAACACACCCCATCGCCAGTACACTATTGGACTGATAACGGTACAACACACCCCATCGCCAGTACACTATCAGACTGATAACGGTACAACACACACCATCGCCAGTACACTATTGGACTGATAACGGTACAACACACCCCATCGCCAGTACACTATCAGACTGATAACGGTACAACACACCCCATCGCCAGTACACTATTGGACTGATAACGATACAACACACCCCATCGCCAGTACACTATCAGACTGATAACGGTACAACACGCACCATCGCCAGTACACTATCAGACTGATAACGGTACAACACACCCCATCGCCAGTACACTATCAGACGGATAACGGTACAACACACCCCATCGCCAGTACACTATTGGACTGATAACGGTACAACACACACCATCGCCAGTACACTATCAGACGGATAACGGTACAACACGCACCATCGCCAGTACACTATCAGACTGATAACGGTACAACACACCCCATCGCCAGTACACTATTGGACTGATAACGGTACAACACACCCCATCGCCAGTACACTATCAGACGGATAACGGTACAACACGCACCATCGCCAGTACACTTTTGGACTGATAACGGTACAACACACCCCATCGCCAGTACACTATTGGACTGATAACGGTACAACACGCACCATCGCCAGTACACTATCAGACGGATAACGGTACAACACACCCCATCGCCAGTACACTATCAGACGGATAACGGTACAACACACACAATGGAGAAAGTATTATTAGTACCGTCTTTGTGAATGTAGACAATGGGTTTCGTCATTTGTGCATGGGAGGGTGGGTTGGTTTCACACCGATGTGAACAATATCAGACGCAACATCACGACGGAGGACATCCAAAATGAGCTTCACATAATGCACCATATTGGGAACTGAACCCAGGCCTTTGGCGTAACGAGCGAACACTTTCATAACTAGACTTCCAACCAAACCGCTCCTTCATTGTGACTGTAAGGCCATAAACACGTCTCTCTCGATTGACAACCATAATAACCTCACGACTATCATTTGTTTGTTTGTGTGTTTGCACTCACAATATTCCAGCTATCTGACGGCGGTCTGTAAATAATCGAATCTGGACCAGACAATCCAGTGATTGATATCATGAGCATCGATCCACGCAATTGGGATCGATGACATGCTTCAAACCAAGTCATCGAGCCTGACCACCCGATTGCCTTAGTCGCTTCTTACAACAAGCATATCACGACTATAAGAGCACCCTTTACATTTTATGAATATGTTGTTTAGCCCTGTTTATCTATTTATTTTAAAAAAAGATGTAGAACTGTCGTAAAATTCACATTTGTGATAACATACCCGTAAATGTACATAAGTAGATGTTTTAACACAATTTACCTGTGACTATTCCTATGTTTACACAGGGGCCTACTACTATTACAACACTGTGCCCGGGAAGAACTATGAAGATACAATGCTTGACATCGTTTCATATTTTCCACAAACAGGCATCCCATTCAAGTAAGTACATGTAAAGACTAGAGAAACATGACATTCGAACGTTCGTGAGGTACACGATAATGAGCCATCCAGTTTGGATTACGAAATTACTAAAGTGTTACCTTTTCAAAATTAATATCAAAATCAAAATGAAAAATTAACACTTCAATTCACAATTCAATTCAATTAACATTACAACAGTTCAATTAGCACAGAATAATAAATAAAAATTAACACTCGTTTTTTTATTAGGTTAAACAAAATCAGTAATGATACTCGTGTGACTGGACCCGTGAAGATCCGGGGTAGAAAAGGTCTTCAGCAACCCATGCTTGTCGTATATGGCGACTGTGCTTGTCAGAGGCGACTAACGGGATCGGATGGTCAGATTCGTTTATTAACAGACCGCAGTCATACTGTTGAAATATTGTTGAAACAAGATACAAACAAACAAGCAAAGTCGTGCTCCTGGATGTTTTGGTTCATCAATCATTTGATTGTCTGGTTTGTTTAGAGGCTGACGTCGCAAGGCAGGAGCACAGCTGTGCTGCGTCAGGCAATAAATACCTACTTTTTCATGCAAATTGTATGAATGGCGGCTGCCACCAAAAGGACAGGACATACTTACCATTTTACCTGATTTTCATGTCCTTTTATATAATTTCCACAGCTATTCCCGTGAAAAGCGACTATGCTTGTCGTAAAAGGCGACTAACGGGATCGGGTGGTCAGGCTCGCTGACTTTCTTGATGCATGTCATCGATCCCAATTGCGTGGATCGATGCTCATGATATTAATAACTGGATTGTCTGGTCCAGACTCGATTATTTACAGACCGCCGTCCTATAGCTGGAATATTGTGAGTGCGGCGTTAAACAACAAACCAACCAACCAAAACCAACCACAGCTATTTGCCCTTTACGCCAAGTAGAATCTGTCTCGGCAGAATATAGGCTGGTTATCCTCTTGCCTTGACAATTTATATGTTTTATCATTGAGTGTCAGCTCGTATAACATATACATGTTGGTCGATGACGTTTTTTACGTTATGGAAACCCCAACGTCAGAATCAACGTCGGGATTCCGGGATACAATTTATCCCTAGCATACTATGACGGTCGTCAGAGGCGACATAAATCCATTGGAGAAATTATATTAATCTTATTTCATCTGTACTTTGCTATAAACATAAAGGTTATTTGAAATCTTCCAGATACATACAGTATGATTCATGGTGGTACTTCAAAGGACTGGGGGACGGTGTAAAGACATGGGTAGGCCGCCCTGACGTATTTCCCCATGGGATGCAGTAAGTTATCAAGCAACAAGATGTATATTAAAGGAGGCTGGCCGCTTGCCAATTAGCAGCCCCAGCGGGATTACCTCAAGCTTTTCAGTCCCTCCTATGTGAGTGAGTTGGGTTTTACGCCGCTTTTAACAGTATTCTTGTTATATTACGGCGTGTCAGCTTAATGTGGGAGGAAAGCCCGAAGTGATGCAGGTCTTAGATGTTTACCACTTCGGTGAAACCCACGAGCACGGGTATGGTGCTGACAAACCTAGAAACATAATCGGGGCGAACCGGGATTCGAACCCACAATCATAGGTTTCTGGCGTGCCCAAGGGACGCAACTCTGCACAGCGAATCGCGGCGCCTTAGACCACTGGGCCACCCGTGCCCCCGTGTGTGTCAGGTAACTGTACGACGACACTAACGGAGCATATAAATATAATCCTACTGATATTCAATAACAAGAGTATGTAAAAATAAAATACCCATATTTATTTATCTCAATAACCACAATTTAACTCCAATTTGTATTAAAAGATAACAGAAGTTGCCCAGAGTTGGCGGTCACAAGCACCCATACATTTTGTTCTGGGATGTCTTCACATATATGTTTGGTCGGAAATAACTTTATTCAATGAAGATAGATTGAAAAGTTGTGGGGTAGAAATATTTTGTCCAGTGTAAGTTTCACTGATCCAGTGAACAAACATCACCGTTGTTTAACCTTTTCGCCGAAAGGAACCTTTGTCGTCGGATTGGTGATTCTCTGGCATTTACGTTTTCTATTAACGCCTGTTTTAGATGACCAATTTCACCAGCCAACACCTCAATACTTTGCAATATACACCCTTCCATCACCTGCATAATCTAGATACACTCAGCGTCGTTATTGAATGTTGGTTGACAATGTGATTAACGGGTGAAGAACGTGTTGTTTTGGCTTTTGTCACACTGATTAGACGCTTTTATGAAGCTGGACCAATGGACGGCGATTGTCAAGGGCAATGACACGTGCAGGAATAAAGGTTATGGAAAAAGGCGACCCCAAAACTTTTATCGCGATCACTGGTTTAGCCCATACACGTGCAATACATGAGTGAGTGAGTGAGTTTGGTTTAACGCCGCTTTTAACAGTATTACAGTTATATAAGGACGTGTCAGCATAATGTGGGAGGAAAGCCCGAAGTGATGCAGTTCTCAGACGTTTGCCACTTCGGTGAAACCGACGAGCGCGGGTATGGTGCTGACAAATCTAGAAACATAATCGGGTCGAACCGGGATTCGAACCCACAATCATAGGTTTCTAGCATGTCCAAGGGACGCAACTCTGCACAACTCGCCTTAGACGACTGGGCCACCCGTGTCCCCGTGCAATACGTGACAAGTAGCAGTCATTGTGAGCATAACCTGGTTCATTCCAAATGCACCTGAACTGTTCTCCCCAAAGACGTTTGCTGAATACTTTTATTTCTCATTATCAACCCCTCCATAACGACTGCTGAGAATTCATTTTCATGCTCAATATGTTGGCTCCTAATTATCAAATGAATGGGTTTTTTGTAGATGGGTGTACAATAAAACTGGATTACCGGTGTCAGCCCACAATAAATTTTGGTAAGTGATTTGGTGAGTGAGTTTGCATTTACGCCGCTTTGAACAGTATTTCAGTTATCATGGTGTGTCAACTTGACGTGGTAGGAAAGCTGGGAGAAATGCGTACGTTTTGTGAAATCCCTCAAGCTTCAGTGTGGTACTTACAAACCTAGAAACATTTGGTCAAAACTCGAACAGACGAACATAGACTGATGGCACGCAACGCATTGACCACATTTTGGTCCATGGACAGTAGTAGTAGTAGTAGTAGTAGTAGTAGTAGTAGTAGTAGTTGCAGATTAAAATAGAAAATGCAGCACAGTTAGGCTGGTTAGGCTCATCATCAGCTCAGGGCCCTTGCCCCCTCTACACGCAGCCCAGACACCGAATGCGACTTCTCCCAGGAAGCGCCCAAAGCGTCAAACCCACCCAGAACTTTTCGCAAAATGTGGAGACTCCCCAACACTGCAGCCTTCTGCAATACCCAGATTGTCAGAAGGGCCGTATTCCTGGCAGCAAACCCGGGTACTCTCCCGATGTCAGTCAACAGATTGAGAGGTACCAAACCTAAGGCACCGAGAACAATGGGGAGTCGGACAACTTGGTACTTGGGATGCAAGCGTGACATTTCGAAAGCGAGGTCTGCATATTTGCCATGTTTTTCCCCAATCTTGTCAATCACATTGGTGTCAAAAGGGGCAGAAGATTCAATGATATAAATGATTTCATTGGATTTATCAAAAAGGACACCATCAGGTTTGTTGGCCTGGATACGTCTAAGGCTGTATACGGGCCTATTCCAAAGGATTTTTCCACATATTCCGGGTCGTACCATGGATGGATCTCTGTGTCAAAACCACAAGCATGGCGAAGACGGTAATAAAATGATCGAGCCACCTCACCATGTTGTTTAAGATACTGTGTCTGTGCCAAAGCTGGGCATCCACTCGCAATGTGTTGGACAGTCTCTTTACATGATCTAAATTTCATATCCCCCTTTAATGCAAAATCACACATTGACGGTTTCGATTTGGGAGTGACTGGTCCTGAGCAGCAAACAGAAAGCCTTCTGCTTCATTTTTCAGGCCAGCCGACTTCATCCGGGTGAAGGAAACTCGATGCAGTGGTCGTTCAGAAAGCCTCTCCTTGAAAATCTGAGTCTGGGCCGCCTTAATATGGCACTTCGCTTGGTTGACACTCATTTCTGTACCGTTCAGCAGGGCAGAACCATCAACAAAATCAACACCGACATTGAGATTATCATTATTATTGGTAGTAGTAGTAGTAGTAGTAGTAGTAGTAGTAGTAGTAGTAGTAGTAGTATTACGTTGTTGTTGCTGTTGTTATTATTTGCGAGGAGAGACAAGTATGTGCCTTTTATCAACCAAACACTCATAATCGTTTTGCAATGTATTATCTAAGAGTCACCAAAGGTCACAGACTCAGCATGGGGCTATTTCTATTCGACTAGGTCAGGAGACACCACTTATGCAAAACAGAATGGTGGAAAGTACAACTTTATTATCGAAGGATCAAGAGCTGTCCCCGACGATCAGGTAGTAAGATCATTAAGATATGGACATATAGTAAACTACGTTTATAACGAACACGCTTATAACGAACTGACGGATATAACGAAATGTGTTTTGACCCTGTCAATTTGCTGTATATGTGCTTTAGATGTGCTGTATATATGCTTATAGCGAACTATGGTTATAACGAACTAAAGATAGTGCTAACTTTGAGTTCGTTATAACCGTAGTTTACAAGATTATAATTAATACAAAGAACATGCAGGGACATGTGCAAGTGTTATAATATTGGACTTGGTATGTCAGTGAGTGAGTAGGCTATTAAGCCTCTTGTATCAATATTTCCGCCATGTAAGGCGGTGGGAAACGACAAAATATGTTGGAAAATCCTTAACGTATCTAGGGGCGGTCGGATAGCCTAGTGGTTAAAGCGTCCGCTCGTCACGCCGAAGACCTGGGTTCAATTCCCGACATGGGTACAATGTGAGAAGCCCATTTCTGGTGTCCCCCGCCGTGATATCGCTGGAATATTGCTAAAAGCGGCGTAAAACCAAACTCACTCACTCACTCACTTAACGTATCTAAATGTTATAATTATTTTTATCCGCAGACATTTTGGGACGATCTCCTTAAGTCAGGACGAGAATGGGGTTTGATTACTTATGAACAGGTAGGTGGAAGCAAACGGTAGAAGGGTGTAAGCTTATCATGTGAACTTTGCACGATATACGGCTTTTCCATGGACGAAAGGCAGGTCACATGACAACGGAACTGACATCATAAGCGTAGAACGACACAATTTGACATCCATACTTTTTCACGACACGGTATTCCTGAACTGACGTAAAAAAACCGACAGACTACTTCCACATTCCCGTGGGAACCCCCGGGAATTCCCAAGCACGAATACAAACAGCGGCGTTATTCCTGATCGTTTGGACCCTTTAACCTTGAATCGTTTCAGCACACAATGAAAAACGTCCGAGAGTTTAACTACATGGTCGTTAACTAACACCCTTGCTACGACCCATCTGATCAAGCTAGACTGACAGTGACAGTCTACATCAATCTTTGTTCGCATATATTTGACACATTTTTATAATCACCTTTCAATGATCGGCCAACCGATCAATGATAACAACAGGTTCATTTACAGCTTCGGGAATCTCTCCCCTCAAGTTTATCGTGCCGGCAGGGGGCACGGGTGGCCCAGTCGTCTAAGGCGCCGCAATTCGCTGTGCAGAGTTGCGTCCCCTGGGCATGCCAGAAACCTATGTTTTTGGTTCGAATCCCGGTTCACCCCGATTATATTTCTAGGTTTGTCAGCACCATACCCGTGCTCGTGGGTTTCACTGAAGTGGTAAACGTCTGAAACCTGCATCACTTCGGGCTTTCCTCTCACATTGAGCTGTCACGCCGTGATATAACTCGAATAACTTTTAAAGGCGGCGTTAAACACAACTCACTCACTCACTCACTCACTCACTCACTCACTCACTCACTCAAATGTTAAGTATATTAGACATTCCGACCCTCATGTCCGACCATTCAGTGCTGTCAATATTCACATTTACTATCACCTGTTCGCGTACAGAGAAATGATAAGCATTAGCATCCCTTGAATTGACTTTCACTTTAATTGGAGTATCAACCTTCATTGAGTGAAGGTTCCAATAAACTCACACAAAGTGAAAGTAAATTCTTATAATTTTGTTTTATCAGTGTGTTTTACATCGAAGGGTGTAGGTCTAGATCTATACACAATTTTATTAAGTGCCTTTGACTTCATGTTTACACTGACAGCCATACAACAAGCAGCTGCATCGTAGAATAAAATAGTTCCTCAAAAAGAGGTGAGATGAGTGTATGTAGTGGGCACCCTCGCCTCCAATCAGTGTTTATATTATTAACTGTGGTGAAAACCATGTCGAGAAACCTTCAGTTGTAACACGATGTCATGGCAAATTGTTTACATCGGTGTCTGTATATCATCCAGCACATTGTTGGGTGTTCCCATGAACGGATTTATTAATTCCCAAACACGACGCCGTCTAAATCATGAACATGTGTTTTTGAAATCACTATCAAATAGTGATAGTACTATATAGCTAGATGTTCGCGAAAAGATGAGTGTATTCTGCCCTTCCGGTGACACCTATCTTAAACACATGCAAAGGCAGGTCACTTCCTCACCCTCCCCCCCCCCCCCCCCCCCCCCACTCACCCTTTGAGTTTTTTACTATTATCCTCCAAAACTGGCTTCCCCAGGAGATATTGTTTCGGTGTGATCTTATCACACTGCTATGCAGACCATTGTGACGTCATCGGTAACCAAGATGGCATCCCTAATTTCACTGCTACTGACGCTGGTCAGCTGTATTTTTTACCCGAACGGCACATCATATTACTGATTACAAACTTAAAAAGATGGAAGAATTATTTTGGATGATAAACAGAAACTTATCCTCATGTCGTTTGATATAAAAAAATATCACCACTCGTGGATAAACTTTTGTCGACTCGTTTAAAATATTTGACATAAAAAACACTCGGGTGTTAGTCTCTGAGCAGATCGTTTTTCAAATATTCCCCAGGACTGGCTGAACCATGAATTTGTGAACGTCAAAGCTCTGCAGACCAATGTGTCTCTGGGGGAGAGGTGGCTAAAGCAGATGGGCCAGGCAGGTATAGACAACAACGTGACCATCCAGTACTGCATGTCCAACTCAAGACATATATTACAAGCATTGGAGATCCCGTCTGTCACACAGGTGAGGTCACAAGCACATACCTGCATTCCCTGCCTTGGCTGACTCTTTCTTTATCGTCATAGTATCTTCGATGACTCGATGTATTGTATCGAGAAGGGGCGATATAGGCCCGGTCGTTTAAGGCGTCGGAACTCTCTGTACAGAAACCTACGATCGTTGGGCCAGATTCGACCCCTTCATATGTCTATGAAACTCGTGGGTTTCCCTGAGCCCCTCGCCCAATATCCAGCTTACACACCGCGACATAACTGAAATACAGTTTGAGCGAAGTTAAACCAAACTTACCCCCTATCACGAAGACCGCCTCCGTGGTCTAGTGTATAGCGTATCTGCCCGGGTAACAGACGTTCGGTGTCTCGATCCCCGTTCACGCCATACAAAATTAAAGTAAAAATAAATGTCCCCACCTTGATTGAAGACTAATTTATTCAGGGAAATAACCATTCAAAAGCTTTCTCATGTCCACATTACACACACAAATGGTCTCATGTGTTTATGTGCCGAACGATGGTGTACATCGTCGGAAATCCAATATGGCCGACAAAAATGGCCGACAAAGGACGCCATGGGAGAATATTTCGCCTTGGGAACATCAGAGTTAATTTTGCTAGACCCCATGAAGATTATATAAAAGTTAGTTGACACCATTATCTTTCGGGGACCCTATCTTCCTTTTTCACTACATGGCTGAATAATGCCGATGCCACGTTCAGTTGTAACTCCTTCAAGGCTAATTGCCTCGTTTCTTTTATCTTTGAAAGCTGCATG
Source organism: Haliotis rufescens (assembly GCF_023055435.1). Classification (NCBI taxonomy): domain Eukaryota; kingdom Metazoa; phylum Mollusca; class Gastropoda; order Lepetellida; family Haliotidae; genus Haliotis; species Haliotis rufescens. Next base: position 719,428 of record NW_025964372.1, read on the forward strand.
TCTTATATACCTTGTGTAGTATTCAGTCCATCAGTATAATATTGCCTCGTTCTTTTATCTTTGAAAGCTGCATGTCTTATATACCTTGTGTAGTATTCAGTCCATCAGTATAATATTGCCTCGTTCTTTTATCTTTGAAAGCTGCATGTCTTATATACCTTGTGTAGTATTCAGGTCATCAGTATAATATTGCCTCGTTTCTTTTATCTTTGAAAGCTGCATGTCTTATATACCTTGTGTAGTATTCAGGTCATCAGTATAATATTGCCTCGTTCTTTTATCTTTGAAAGCTGCATGTCTTATATACCTTGTGTAGTATTCAGTCCATCAGTATAATATTGCCTCGTTCTTTTATCTTTGAAAGCTGCATGTCTTATATACCTTGTGTAGTATTCAGTCCATCAGTATAACATTGCCTCGTTTCTTTTATCTTTGAAAGCTGCATGTCTTATATACCTTGTGTAGTATTCATTTCATCAATATAATATTGCCTCGTTCTTTTATCTTTGAAAGCTGCATGTCTTATATACCTTGTGTAGTATTCAGGTCATCAGTATAATATTGCCTCGTTTCTTTTATCTTTGAAAGCTGCATGTCTTATATACCTTGTGTAGTATTCAGGTCATCAGTATAATATTGCCTCGTTCTTTTATCTTTGAAAGCTGCATGTCTTATATTCCTTGTGTAGTATTCAGGTCATCAGTATAATATTGCCTCGTTTCTTTTATCTTTGAAAGCTGCATGTCTTATATACCTTGTGTAGTATTCAGTCCATCAGTATAATATTGCCTCGTTCTTTTATCTTTAAAATCATTCATATTCTAGTAGAAAATGATGTTTTGTGTTAGTTCACATCTAAGCAATATGTTTCATTGTACCTGTTGGTTTTCCAAAGGCTCGAGTTAGTATGGATTATCACCCAGGCTTGGAACAATGGAAGATCGGCGTCTCATCAATATTCGCTCACGCCATGGGAATCAGGCCATATAAGGACACCTTCTGGACAACGCGATATCAGCCAGGAAATAAATATATTGGTAAGACGAAAATGGACAAGTTCCCGTCACATTCCTCAAATGAAGTGATGTCATATTACGCGCAGCCTGTTTACTCTGACAAAGTGTCTTTGTTTCTGAATTACAAACAAACGACACCAAGCTAAAGAAATATGTGACGCATTTTCCAATATTTCAAAAAGTAGAATGATTACTTTTCAAAGATTATTTTCTGCTATTTATTATTAGGTAACATCAGGGGCGGTACTCAAATGGATATGTTTTGTGTTATGAAAAACATATGACGACTGGTAATGTTATCCGTATCTTAATATACTAGTATATGTACATGATACTGTGGATATTCAGAAGTATTCTCCTCTTTGAAGTTATAAGTGTATCGATATGTACTTTTGCTTTGAGTTAGGACCCCTTTGACCTTACACACATTTTTCATTTTATTAATTAAAACTAAGCATATTCAAAGTTTCAAATTCGAATTCTGACACACAATGTGTGTGTTTTTTGCACAAGTTATGGTGAAAAAATCAAATATTTTCACTCGCAATAACACAACAGGTAAAAAGGGGGATTTCAGGTGTGACTTTGCAATTGAAGACAGGTACTCATTAAAAGGGTATCCCACTACCCTGATATGTCTGGTGTGTAAATGGGGTTAAACGTTACGTCCAAGATTATTGCACTTATATAGCAATTATCATTTTTTAAATCAATTACTATTTATCAATACATTTATTTTATCACAACGTTTGTGTTATCCTGTAAGTCTTCTGTTAGACTTTATCGTGGGTTTTGTTTGAAGTTACTCACCCAGTCACGATGACAGACACACATAGATATTCATCTTTTCAGGAGGAACGTCAGAACCGAACACGGAGCTGAATGCCCTCATAGCAACCCTTAGCACTGGCCCTGTCGGACCTGGGGACATGATAGGGGCCTTCAACGCATCTATAATAATGAAGTAAGCAATATGCCCCACGTACTCAAAACATGTCTCACTGTATGAGTGAGTGAGTATGGTTTTACGCCGCTTTTTAGCAATTATCTAGCAATAACAGGGCGGGGGACACCAGAAATGGGCTCCACACATTGTACCCATGTCGGGAATCGAACCCCTCTCACTGTTCAAGAACACAGCAGCTGGAAATCTGAAAAGTGAGTTGGGTTGCATCCCTCAGAAGCCAGAACATCTCGGGGATGGAACCAGACAACGTTCGAAACTTTATATCATTTAAGCATGATGTCTCATGGCATTTACTATGCTTGCATCTTCGACATCAGACTCACCAAATGTGGTCTTCGTTCTGTGATGTACACTTTGTGTTCAGTGTTAACTGGCGGGCCAAAGAAAGTATATATACTGAACAACAAAGGTTCCTGTGACATTGAATAAAATTTAATGCAAAGATAAGTTTTTTACCAAATCTGAAACAATTTCGGTTTGCAACAGATAAAAGACTCCTGTAAGTGTTCAAATGGTTCAATTTGCCATACTGATTTTAGAAAATGCGTGATTTCATAAAAAATACATGAACATGCCAAAATGTCAATTTACAAATCAATAGCGTGTGTGTCCACCTCTGGTTGCGATGCAAGATTAAGATTACAAACGTTATTATAACGTTACTGGGCAGAAAACTGCCGAAACACGATAGCTTGAAGGTTTAAATCACACTTTGATACCCGTACATCAATATCGAATAACTATTTCTTGTTTGTTTCATTTAAGTCACCATGAAACATGGGAGTACACTTTCTTTTGTCCGGCAGTCTATATGCACGTGTAACCTTTTGTGTTAAGACTGTGTTAGTTCACAATGTAATATTGATACTGCACTGAAAGTGCAATATGATTAAAAAACGCTTTGCTTGATGAGAAAGCTATGCATTAATGCCTTTAGAATGAATTTGTTCATTTCTATGTATATTAATATTCATCAATATGTTTATTAATTGTACACTTACAACTTCAAAGAAAAAAGAAGTGTCAATTATGTGCTTCTAAAATTTCCCATGTCATACATTAGTATATGAAACTGGATCACAGTAACACTCGTCAATGTTGGAATTAAATTAATGGCACCCACCTAAATAACAAAAGGCAAGGATTGCGTTGAAATACGATTTTGTTTTTAATACGATTCTTGCTCCAAAATAGTTTCAACATTCAAGGCCTTAGTAAGGTGAGTTGAAACAGGGTTTAACGTCGCGTCCAAGATTATTGCACTTATATAGCGACGTGCATGTACGTGTGTGTGTTTGTGTGGCTGCTTGTACTAGTCCGGACTGATGCCGATTTATAGTCCTAGCACAATGAGATACCATGCCGCAGTTTTAACATGAATACCCCACTCAGACACAGTATACTGACTCCGAGCCGACCAGTCCTTGTTTTTGCCCCTTAATGCCGAGCGCCAGACAGGGTAACAACAAGTACCATCTTTTAACGTCTTTTGGTATGACGCGGTCGGGGATCGAACCACGGACCTTCCGCTCTCCGGGCGGACGCTCTACCACTAGACCACGGAGACGGTCTCAAGGCCTTAGTAAAGTTTTACAGACCTCCTATGGTAGACACGTGGAGGTCATATCCCAATTTGACGCATCAGTGATAAAAATGATGTCCAAAGCAATTACCATTTTTTTTTAGGTGAACATGCCTTTTCTTGTGTTTTTGACAGTGCCACCTGCGGGTTATGATAAGCTGACCTTTTCGCGACCACCTGGTATCATCACTATTTGGTAGAGATTCATGAACACATGCCTATGATGTAGTCGGAATCGTACAATTGCCCTTCACGCCGAATGGAATCTGTTTCGTTGGACAGCCGGCATTGGCTATTCTTTTGGATTGACGTTTAATATCTTTTATGATTGAAAAGGTTTTGTCGTTTATTTTTTGTTAATCAAAGGGTGTGATGCCTGTACCTTGTTGTTTTGCAGGAGTGTCAATGCCGACGGGAAGATACTGAAACCATCCAAGCCTGCCACAGCCATAGACAACCAAATACGAAGGGTAACTCACGACCCAGCATCAGTTATCTTCTATATAAAGGAGCGAGAATATCGTCCAAATCCATTTTCAGAAATTCTGAAGAGCATGATAATGTTTGCTTCGTGCTGATTGTCTCACACACTTTTGTTTGCGAAGACGTCATGTCAACACACTGTCGAAAACAATAGATTATGGTGTCATAGACACTATGTATAGGCGTCTCGCTAACAGTAAAGGCCTGTGCTCACTGAACGTAAGTCTCGGGGACAATCCCACATTTCTGTTGTTTGTTCGACATATAGACTTTGCAATAGACTACAAGCTAGGACTAATAGATAATTATCCCTGTTGAAATGATGCCAATCCTAAAAGACCCGGGTAATGAATGTGAGACATGCTTAAGTCGAAAAACGTGACACAAACAACAATGTAAAAAGACGGGTTTTGAGTTTTGTTGAACTGTCACTTTAATACTGTTCATTGTGCTGCCGCACGCACAGAACGTGAAGCTCAAGGTCCTTTTGTTAACGCACTGGGGGCGTTTTTCCGAATCGTAGGTGTTTCCCGACTAATGGTTTTCATGTTGTTGTGATCATTTTCATCCGGGAAATTTGTCACTGACACTTAAATAATATGAATCTCTTCATTTTGCACCCCTTGCTCCGCTAATTTTGCTTTTATGGCCAAAAATATCCGTATTGCGTCTCACATTTTGAAGAGTATATATCAATATTATACCCCAAACCTTACTACGACAATGTACAGGGCTTCCCACGCTATGTTTTCATGCGCCAGATGCTTTATAGATGACAGTAATAAAAAGTACATGACTCTAAAACGTATTTCCTGCTGCTCTATGGTAATGATTTACTGGTACAAATGGGGAGGGCGTAGTATTCATATTTATACTGCAGCTTGCGTTTGGCGCTGACTTCAACGGCCCATCTGGGGAGGTGTACACAACATATTCTGACTTTGGTGGAATGTGGAAATTTGGTATCATACTGGCCGCCGACCTCCTTGCAGGATACACGATAACCCCAACTGATGCAGGATTTCAACAGTTACCACAGGTAAATCACAACCAAAGGTCATGCACATCTACATGCATTAATCTACAGGTGATACACAAATACGGTTGATACACAACTGCATAAGATGATCCAGTACAAGGAATTGCCAATTGCTGGTAACACAACTACAGGTAAATTGGCCACGACAGCTGATTCACATTAACTGATAACTGGTAAACTTCAGGTAATAAACACTTGCGGTTGATACACAACTACAGTTTAACTCTTAAGGTATCTTGAGACAGTAATACGGAAAAAGTAAATAATTGTTTTTTGTAAAATTATTGTTTTTCTTTTCTGCAGTTTCCGACCAGCAGAGTGTTTTCACACAGCAGTACAAGCAGCATCGATATATTCACTGATGACACCCCCCTGGTTCTGTCTGGCTGCTCAACAGTTGCCTACTGCCTACACTACACCTCGCCTACTATAGCCATGGGCGACAAGTAAGTCGAATAAAGCATCTCATTAAAAAAGGGTTTGGAAATTAGACATGTTTTTCAGTATTGTAGGAATTTTATCCTATGGTACAATGTTGGCGGTGCATTGATTTGAGGTCTGTTTAATATATAGGAGGTTAGCATGTGATCACGTTTGTGTTGTTGAGTGTTGGATGCCCAGTGTTGTTGACTGTTGGATGCCCAGTGTTGGTGCGTGCTGGATGCCCTGTGCTGATGAGTGTTGGATGCCCAGTGTTGGTGCGTGCTGGATGCCCAGTGCTGATGAGTGTTGGATGCCCAGTGTTGGTGCGTGCTGGATGCCCAGTGTTGTTGAGTGTTGGATGCCCTGTGTTGTGTAATTCTAAATGCCCCGTGCTGATGAGTGTTGGATGCCCAGTGTTGTTGAGTGTTGGATGCCCAGTGTTGTGTAATTCTGAATGCCTCGTGCTGATGAGTGTTGGATGCCCAGTGTTGTTGAGTGTTGGATGTCCTGTGTTGTGTAATTCTGGATGCCCCGTGCTGATGAGTGTTGGATGTCCAGTGTTGTTGAGTGTTGGATGCCCAGTGTTGTTGAGTGTTGGATGCCCTGTGCTGTGTAATTCTGGATGCCCAGTGCTGATGAGTGTTGGATGTCCAGTGCTGATGAGTGTTGGATATCCAGTGTTGTTGAGTGTTGGATGTCCAGTGTTGTTGAGTGCTGGATGCCCAGTTCTGATGAGTGTTGGATGTCCAGTGCTGATGAGTGTTGGATGCCCAGTGCTGATGAGTGTTGGATGTCCAGTGTTGTTGAGTGTTGGATGCCCAGTGTTGGTGCGTGCTGGATGCCCAGTTCTGATGAGTGTTGGATGTCCAGTGCTGATGAGTGTTGGATGCCCAGTGCTGATGAGTGTTGGATGTCCAGTGCTGATGAGTGTTGGATGCCCAGTGTTGGTGCGTGCTGGATGCCCAGTTCTGATGAGTGTTGGATGTCCAGTGCTGATGAGTGTTGGATGTCCAGTGCTGATGAGTGTTAGATGTCCAGTGCTGATGAGTGTTGGATGCCCAGTGCTGATGAGTGTTGGATGTCCAGTGCTGATGAGTGTTGGATGTCCAGTGCTGATGAGTGTTGGATGCCCAGTGCTGATGAGTGTTGGATGCCCAGTGTTGTTTAGTGTTGGCTGTCCAGTGCTGATGAGTGTTGGATGCCCAGTGCTGATGAGCGTTGGATGTCCAGTGCTGATGAGTGTTGGATGTCCAGTGTTGTTTAGTGTTGGATGCCCAGTGTTGTTTAGTGTTGGCTGTCCAGCGTTGTTGAGTGCACGATACCTGTCATGAATAACGTGTGTAATAGAAGTGTTTCATATCATTTTTCCAGCACGGTTGTGGTCGTCCTGGGCGAACTGGACAAGTGGGTACCGATGTCTCCACAGAGAGTTGTGTGGATCAGAATGGACACTGATGTCAGTATCCGCATAACCGGTGCTCCCAGTGAGGTGGTCACCTTCTGGTTCAGCCTTAATGACCAAGTAGTCACCGTTAAATGCATCCTTGGCCCAAAAGGGTTTGCTACTATTCTCGCCAGGGCTCTCAAATGTACGCCCGAATAACTTTGGTTGCTAATAAAATGTTATTGAGAATTTACCGAAACCAAACTGTCTCATGTTTTAGAAACAAAACCAGTTGTTCGTATGGGATGCTGGATGTAGGGAATTACATGTGAAGTTTTGACCGAATCCCTATTCTGTCTGAAACATTTTTTTTCAAAAAACACAAAACATGTTATTTGCTTTATCGGCAACTGAAATGTTGATTGTTATTCCATCGGCTGGATCAACTACTTAAACACGCTACTCTACACAGATACACCAGGAGTATTTAAGTGATTTGGTTTAACGCGGCTTTGAAAAGTATTAAAGTCAGTTTGATGTAATAGAAAGACCGAACTAATGCAGGCCTTAGACTTTTACCACACTGGTAAAATCCATGAGCGCGAGTATGGTGTTGACAAACCAAGACACATAGCAAGATTCGAACCATGGATCAAAGGTCTCCGATACGCCTAAAGGAACACAACTCTGCCCAGCGAATGACGGCGCCTTTGATGACTGGGCCACCTGTCCTCACACCAGGATGTGACGAGGACAATGTAAATTGGGACAGACCAGTAAACATCTGCACTTACTTGGAACATAAACATGTTTTTACATTCTAAATATATTTTATAGCATCAGACGAACATTTACACCCTTTCATGCTGTAATTGAATGTAAATATCCGTATATGACTATATGTTGTACCAGAGAATTGCCAATCTGTTTCTAATAATTCCGATTCTGAGTCAGAATAACTGATTATAGGTCCCCAGCACCCTATGATGGTCGTAAGAGACTCAATTAAGTGGGTGGTCAGACTCAGTGACTTGGTTGATTGTGTGTCACCTTACCCTGATGGAGAGGATCTTTGCTTACAATATCAATCACTGGTACACAAACATGTTCGACAATCTAATATTAATGATATTAGATACTTATCCTGCTGACACAATGTGCAAATTCCTACTTTGTTCCGAATCTTAAACACAGAATTGAAACCAGGCGCCCGAACGCACTCCACTGTCCAGCCTCCCCTGTGAACTTACTTTTCCTACTTCAAGCCTTTTCAGCTAAAAACTTTCTTTTCATTCGGAAGGCAGGGAGGGATGTTTCTCAGCAGCATAAGTATCTGATTTCTCACTTATTAATTTGTTGTCAAGTATCACTATCCAGTTTGATTGGCATGTTTGGAAGCAAGTGGCAGGAATCCTTCACAACAACAAGAACCTGAAGGTATTGTCTTCAAAATAAATTGACTGCGGTAACGCCTAAGCAGGTGAAACTTCCCGTCCCGTAAACGTCAGAATAAATAACATAAAACATCTACCACTATGTCAGACCGAAAGTCAGCCATCTCAAACCACATCATCAACTCTTCTAATCATGATATCATGTGGGATAAACCACAAATCCTAGCACAAATCCTTGCACAAATCCTATCACACAATCTCCATGACTTCACCAAACGAAAACTAGTAGAATAGTTCAAGTCAGGTGACACAAGCCTCAATAAACAAGGATCCAGGACACCTCATCCAATCTGCCAACAACGAATTGATAAAACAATTAATAACCCTATCAGCACTGTGTATCTGTACCCCGTCATGTACAGTTGGTTATTCTGTAGTTCCCGTGACAAGGGAGTTAACTGTCTATAATAGTCCAGTATCCACCCTTGCCGAACTCGGCTGGAATTATGAAGTTATATTTTGGCTGGACTGAAGAATGTATGCACAGTCTACTCAAAATCGCGTAACGAAATCAACATCCGGTTCGTAAACTGCCGTGCAAATTGCGGTCTATTGCAGGATTTGCAAAGCATGGGTACCGACAACTTCGGGTCAACAACTATGTTCCAAATCTTTTCATGTTTATAATCAAAATGCTCACGAGATTTTATGAACTTCGCGAAGAAAGACCCGTTTAATTACAACATCGATCTTGATTATCGACCAGATCGTCTTCATTGGGCGCCGCCATTTTGTTTGAAGCAAATGCACGTGATATGAGAGATGGAATCTGATTGGTCAGTAGGAGGGACATAGAAGGAACATAACTGGTAATAACCACTTCGATCGAACCAAGAAATTCAGGCCCAGCTCTGCAAGGGTTGAACTGGACCTCCACAGTCAGTTAACTTTCCTGCCTCGAGAAGATGGTTGTTGCTGTATCAATCCACCATTATCCATTGTTGTTGTTAGTTCCTTTCATGCATACCCTGATATTGTTTTTGTTATTCCTTACCAGATGTATATGTTGCAGTTAAATGACATTTGCTAAATTGCCTAAGAGAAAATTTCAGTCATTTTTTAACATTGACTGTAACGTTCATAAGCCTGTAGTGTACTGTCTTACTTCACTCTTGCTGGACAATGTTATAAGGATCTATAGGGAAACGTCGCATCATAAAAGAATAAAATCAGATGTCATCCATGAAAGATGTTGTCTTTACTTTAACTACCCTGCAGAGACAATATGCAAATTACCCCATGCAATTCAAACAGTAACACATACGATAGACTGGACAATATGTGATTCAAGCTAAAATGACTTATCATTTTATTGAGAACAATTTGCTAATTAAGTTTTATTTAGGATTCAATTAACAGAATCGAAATCGTAATCGGTACTCTTTTTTATGGACACCAGCAGCCCGATTGGTAATCACGTAACAGTGGCGTCATCAGCCCGAGGGATAATTATGTCATAGTGACATCATCAGCCAATTGGATAACCATATAACAGTAACGTCAGCAGCCCGATCGATAATCAGGTAACAGTGAATAAGTTTTTATTTTACATACGTCTTGCATCTAAAATATACCCAAGATACGGTTACGGTGTTCAATAATACTGTATAATACCGTCAGTCCCACTGTGTTTTCAATAGCATCTGGGATATACGTGATATATGGGGGAGATATACATAAATCATTACATCTTCATCTATGTCCGGTGCGCTTAGACGGAACCCAGTCATAACAACAACCACGACATGAGAACGAGTAGCTATTTGGCTTGGTCACGAATGCAGCCCAATGTAATCTCAGTGACGTCAGCATCTACGCGATAATTGTTTATCAGTGGACTCAGCTGTCTGAGAGATAGTCATGTAACAGTGATATTAACAGTATGATGGCTATTCGCACCAGCCGCCTCTTCCCGAGGCAAGGGAGTTAATTGACTATAAAAGTCCGCTTACCACCCTTTTATGTCCCTCCTACTGACCAATCAGATTCAACCTCTCACATCACTTGCATTTGCTTGAGACAAAATAAATGGTGGCTCCGAGTCAAGATCGATAATTAAGAGCTATATCGTAATAAAACCTCGCGAAGTGCATCAGATCACTTGAGTACATTGATAAAAAATATTAAATGATTTTGAAAATATCTGATGACGCCCAGTTGATGGTACACATTCTATGCAAATCCTTCAATCGACTGAAATCTGCCGCGTTAACGTTGTTTACGAACCGGATGTCGATTCCGTTTGGCGATTTTGATTGGACTATGCATAGACTCGTTAGTCCAGCCGAAGCAGACGAATTCGGAATTGCCTGCCTAGTTCGTTGTTGTTGTTGCTTTAAGTGTTTAAGAGGTCGCCTTCTGCCTTTGCAATTTCGGCTGACCAGTCCCTTTTTGGGACTCATGTGTGTGAGCAGGGTACACGTATCTACTGTGATATGGTATTCACAGAATTTCTGTTTTTGTAGTGATATGGTTTCTATTTTCGTATTTTGATGTAATTTCATTTTTTTATTTTTGGCTGCTCTACTAATATACGTTCGAGTAGCTGTCTATCTCTCAGAAATAGAGTCAGTTTGGCCTTTGCTGTTGCATCTCTTGGCTTTAGGAGATCTACGACAAATATCGGATCTAACTGCAAGTCTTGTTCGGCAAGGGTGGACATTTATAGTCTATTATTATGATGTCAGTGGCTTGGTGAATAATCATGTGTCTGTGATGTCCGCAATATAATATATAATCATGCTGTGTTCATTTACACAGCCTGATAGATAATCATGCATTATTTATGTCAGCAGGCATTTAAGTCTTGTCAACAGGATATATTTTTGGCTCTGCCATTGTGTGTGACCTTATTTCAAGATACATAAATCTTTGTGAAGGGTCGGCCATTTTGTAAATTCAATTTTAAATGACCGACGACGATGCATACGGCATCTTGTATAAGAGGCAGGGCGTGTCGTCATAGGCGGGGATCCGGGTACAGGTTTTGACATCTGGTAACCCTGGTTCCGTCAGTGCCGAGTCGATTTGTGGCTTAAACAGTCGCTACAAAAAAAACATGGTTCTAACACAATATTACAGCCATCATATCACACACATCTTTATGCCTTCCATGGTTCTATATAAGCAAGTCGTCAACTGAGAAAAATATACCTATATAACAATTACGTTTTCTAGACATGATATAAGAGCAGGACTTTGGTCGGGAAGGAGGCGAATTATTTGCCTATTATCAAGAAATACACTAACAGTAGGTCATACATTTCAGCTAAGTGATTACATTACTTTGATAAGATAAACATATGTCTGTCTTCATATGGTCATACCGCATATTCATACATTGACTGGTGTGATGCACGCACGTGTCTAAATGCATTGCGTACTGGTATACAGTCATCTGGGAACATTGGAGTAAGTAGGGGAGTAACAATGTGATTATCAGTGTAGTGCTTCGTGACCACTTCAGGAGGATATAACGCTGGGTTATCTGGACAAAAGTCCACTTTGTGACTGAGGTATTGTCAGCGACAGTGGAGACCGATCGCTATAACAGCCATTCTGTTCTGGACGGTGTCACAGATTACACAAAGCAGCTGCAGAGACCTCGAGCTGGGAGGACGTCCGCTCCACTTTACAAACTTTAGGGTAAGAATAGTGACCATAGTGCTAAAGACTATCAAGGGTGATGGTCAAAGTCTTATGTCATTGTTTGGTACTGCAAACTCATTTTTTTTTGCATCTTGTTGAACATTTATAAACAGCTTGTGCGTATTACGAGTCTATAGCTCGCCAGCCTTTTACTACATCAAGTATGAAAGGACATCAGAGGGAGAGGGAGAGATAAGGCCACATCAATCAAATAAATGTGTGAAGAATACAAATACCCGAGAAAAAATCTCGCGCATGAAATCTTTGGATGGCGACAAGCGATTTTACCTTAATTAATTGACGAGATAGATATTACCTTATAAGGAATGGTACATCTGTTTCAATCGAGAATACGTAATGAGAAACTACGACTGTATCCTCGATGTGATATTTCTGGAATATTGATAACAACGGCGTAAAAACCAGCTCAATCACTCCAGATAAATATGACATAGTTTGTAAAGGCTTTTGTAGGAAATATTCGAAAAATAAACCAAAACTCTTTAACTTTATACTGTGTGAGTCGCCATTGCATATTGCAGGAAACTATGTCACGAGTTATCTGTCAGTGTATGGTTACAAGTCTCTTAAATAGTAGGGATACAGGTTACAGGTGTTGACATCTGGTAACCCTGGTTCCGTCAGTGCCGAGACGATTTGTGGCTTAAACAGTCGCTACAAGAAAACATGGTTTTAACACGATTTTAACACAATATTACAGCCATCATATCACACACATCCTAATGTTTTACATGGTTCTATATAAGCAAGTCGTCAACTGAGAAAATTATACCTATATAACAATTACGTTTTCTAGACATAAAATAAGAGCAGGACCTTTGATCGGGAAGGAGGCCAATTATTTGCCCATTATCAAGAAATACACTAACAGTAGGTCATACATTTCAGTTAAGTGATTCAATTTCTTTGATAAGATAAACATGTGTCTGTCTTCATATGGTCATACCGCATATTCAGACATTGACTGGTGTAAGGGTACAGGAATGGTACATCTGTTTAGGTTTCAATCGAGAATACGTAATGAGAAACCACGACTGTAGATGGGGAACTCGTATATTGCGTGAGGCCTATTGCTGGTATTCCCCGATGTGATATTTCTGGAATATTGATAACCCAGTTCAATCACTCCAGATAAATATGACATAGTTTGTAAAGGCTTTTGTAGGAAATATTCGAAAAATATACCAAAACTCTTTAACTTTATATACTGTGTGAGTCGCCATTGCATATTGCAGGAAACAATGTCACGAGTTATCTGTCAGTGTATGGTTACACGTCTCTTAAAAAGTAGGGGATCAGGGAAAACAAAGATATAGGTTGACGACAAACATCCTATGCAAGGACGTTTATGTCTGTAAAACTTAAAACCAAAACACAGCCGATAGTTTGCACGTGCCTCACGCAATAGCGTCGACGTCAGGCACGTGCGTAGGGTGCCATTCCTGTTTTGACTCTTTCAAGGAAGGCCTATTAATATCTGTGGATCATTATTTATGTCAAGCTTATTGATTCTGCTTATCATTCAGTTGGAATTTTCTTGGTTTCATTCATTGTTTGTGTATGAACTCGTAGAGCGTCTATGGACTCATAACATGGGAATGGCAGAAGTCAGCGTGCATTGATACATCGTTCAATGATTCACAGTCTGTGATTAGAAGACAACCAGACTTATAGGTACCATGAAACCCAAAATGTTAACGATCGATCCCGTTCAGGGCGTCACAGGTCAACGACAAGAGTACAGGATCGATTGATCCGAACCAGGCTCTGTGACATCGAGCTCATACAGCGAATCAAATTGCTGAAAACTTTTATGGGAATACTTGAGATTTCCATGCAGTTCATCTCCATGCCCGACGTCCACGTTTTGTGCCGCCCCTTACAAATCGTAATTTCCACCTTGCCGAACTAGGCTGGAATTCCTGGACTCGATCGTAGCGCCACCAATGGCTGTTACGAGTTTAGTCCCTTCTATGCCTCTCCTATGGACCAATCAGATTCCACCTCTCGTATCACTTGTATTTGCTTCAAACAAAATGGCGGCGCCCAGTCAAGGCGATCTGATTGATAATCAAGATCTATATTGTGAGAAAACGGGTCTTACATCGCGAAGTGCATCAAATCACGTGATCACCTTGATTAAAATCTTGAAAAGATTTGGAAAATATCTGTTGACAACGAGTTGGCGGTGCGCATGCTATGCAAATCCTGCAATCGACGGAAATCTGCCCGACGGTTTACGAACCGGATTTCGATTTCGGTGCGCGATTTTGATAGGACTATGCAAAGACTCGATAGTCCAGCCAAAATGTAACTCCATAATACCAGCCTAGTTCGGCAAGGGTGGAAACTGGACTTTTATAGTCAGTTAACTCTCTTGCCTCGGAAAGATGGATGAGTCCAGGTTCGCTTTACACTTCCGTGATAGGCGTAGTCGTGTGTGGCGACGTCGATATGAACGTCAAACCAATGTCAACCTGAGATCTCAAGACAGATTTCGCGTTGGATCGGTTACGTTGTGGGGTGACATCACTGTGACTGAGGGCTCCGTATTATGCAAGGAAGCGTCACTGGACAATACTATTAGGACAACATACTGACCACCCTTTGTTGTCCCTTTTGCAAGGCGTGTGGGTCGACGTTTTTTTCAGGACGAAAACGCCCGTGCTCACTGTGCACGAGCCGCCAATACTCACCTCCAGCCGCACAACATCCATGGAATTCAATGGCCATCAATGAGTCAAGACCATTCCCAATTGAACACGTATGGGACATGATAGGGGGCGTGTGCGTCAACGTCATAGGTCGCCGACCACGTTTGTTTGACAATTCGTGGCTGTATTACGCGCTACTTATCTAAATACCAGCTTTGAAATTTCCCGCACTACCCTTGTCGTCCTATAAGATCTTTGGTGGTCAACATTTACTGTCATACATTGTAATCCGGTCATGATCATTATACAACTGAACGTGAGATTTCAATGGGAAAAACAGGGCAAGGACAGAGACCTTAGAGGGAAAGACAAGAAAAGATACTGCTGATATTTGCGTAGTGATAAGGGCAGAAACTTTCGTGAGACAGACGCGAGGACAGAGTGACATACAGACAAGGACAGAGACTTCAGAAGGAAAGACAAGAAAAGATACTGCTGATATTTCGATAGAGATAAGGAAAGAGAATTTAGTGAGGCAGATAGACACGAGGACAGAGATATCAGTGTGAAATACAGACAAGGACAGAGACTTCAGTGTGAAGGACACGTCAAAATACTGCTGATATTTAGGTAGTGGCAAGGACAAAGACGGATGGTGAGACAGGTAGACACGAGGACAGATATTTCGGTTGGAAAGAGAGACATTTCAGTGTGAAATACAGAGAAAAGGACAGCTAGTTCAGAAGGAAAGACACGACAAAATACTTCTAATATTTAGGTAGAGGCAAAGACAGATAGTGACAGATCGACACGAGGACAGATATTTCGGATGGGAGGGGATACACGAAAACAGGAGAGATATTTCGGATGGGAGGGGATACACGAAAACAGGACAGATATTTCGGATGGGAGGGGATACACGAAAACAGGACAGATATTTCGGATGGGAGGGGATACACGAAAACCGAGAGACATCAGTTGGAACGAAAGAGTCAAGGACATAGAGACACAATGCGATGCCTCAGTGGAAAATACAGAGACGAAGACGAAGACAAAGAGACGACAATGACAATGGAACAAGGACATTGACACCAGTCGGAACGACATACGGGGACAGCTACTAAAGTGGGAAACAACGACAAGGACAGCGGTGGGAACGACCGTATCTAGGACAAACACTTCACTGGGAAAGACCGAGACAATGCCTGAGACTTCAGCGGGGAAGACAAAAATACGTACAGATACTTAAGTGTAAAAGACAGAGACAAAGACATTAGTGGGAGAGGGAGAGACAAGGAAACAGACATCACTAGGAAAGTCATACGAAGACAAAGACTTCAGAAGGAAAGAAAGAGACAAGGATACAGACATCACTAGAAAAGTCATACGAAGACAAAGACTTCAGAAGGAAAGAAACAGACAAGGAAACAGACATCACTTGGAAAGTCATTTGAGGACAAAGACTTCAGAGGGAAAGAAAGAGACAAGGATACATACATCACTAGAAAAGTCATACGAAGACAAAGACTTCAGAAGGAAAGAAAGAGACAAGGACACAGATATCACTAGGAAAGTCATACGAGGACAAAGACTTCAGAGGGAAAGAAACAGACAAGAAAAGAGACTTCGCCCACACCGCCGTAATGAACAAAACTGGAAGCAAAGATGCTTTTTTGTATTGCACTGTGCTCACCATTAAAGAAACTATTTGAAAAGTCACACCCCGTCTATACTCTCTAAAAGAATATTCAAATGTTTGAAAACACATTTGTATATTGAATAACAACTACAACAGTTAATACTTTTAATGTGTGAAATGAAAATTACGACTCACTTTTTGACTGATTGTCCATTAAAGTTAAATAAAAACAGAACTTCAAAACCCACTTTTATTGTGAAGATACATGTGTAAATAATGTTCAGGAGACTTGTGTTAAAAGTCATAAAAAGAAAAAAAGTTTTGAAAAGAAGAGATTAAAATAGGTTTTTTTCCAAGATGAAACCCCTTTTGTTTGTGTCCTGGGACGGACGGGGTGCTGTAACGTCAGCTCGCATTGACGATGTTAAGCTTTATCAAATGAGATCAGATAAGTGAAATTACGCAAAAGAGGTCATGGGTCGATAAAACAAAGAAAATGACAGAATAGAAGCATGTCGGATGAATAATGTAATCGAAAGATTTATTTATAAAGGTGTAATACTCAAAAGCAGTTTAATACTCAAAACTCGACTATTTACAGACCACCGTCATATAGCTGACACATATGATGAGTGCGGTGCAAAAAAAAAACGAACATAACAATAACAAAATCAAATACAGGCATCGAATGCCAAATCTTCTTGTAAAGGCTAACTAAATCATTTGTTGATCAGTCTTTCGTATGTTCACCCAATCCTTCCCCGCAACAGTCTCAGTGAGTCACTACATCAATACCAATTTTAAAAAAAACCATTCGAAGTATCCCCAGAAAGACATTGTTCGCGCTAGCAAATTGCTAGCCCAAGTTGAATGGACGCTTAAATAGTGTTTGACCAATATGACGTTGAATATCCGTCATAATTTTTTTTAACAATATATTGTTGTGAACAAATTTTTGTTTCACATTTTGCGAATGTTACATTTTGCTGTTAAAATCGTCTGTTTCAATAAGAAAATGACGAAAATGTCCCGAAACGTTTTATGAACGCTATCATTTGCGTATTTGTTCGTTAGGTTTGTCATCTCATCACCAAACCCGTTAGGGTTATGGACAAGGATATCAAAATCATCACTAAACACATCACATCGATATACACTCTACGTATCTCAGGGTTATCGGCCCACAGGTTTGTCTGGATCGATATGTAGGTCACGATGTGTTCATACGCAAAATGTGTACGAAAAGGCTTCATTGAGTGGTATTTCCTCATTCACCAATCATAATCAAGCAATTTTCAGTGTCATAGTAGAATTATGATCAACCTACTGTGTCTTAAAATTTGTGGCCGTCTCACTGTAGATTCCATTCTGAATCCTTCTCTCAATGACATGTGACCTACGCCAGCGATTCTCCTTACGACAAGGTGTGGTGCTGAATTCTAAACGTTCCCTAATATCTGGGTTTCTTATGTACCCAAAAAACGAAACAGCGACCTCGGACTTCATCCTGTATCAATTTGCCTCCCCTTCACTAACCCGCAAGTTGCGATGAGCACGCCCCTCGATGGATACGAACGTGTACACGAATGTCCATGGTCAGCAGCTGAAAGGTGAAGTCTGCACTGAACCGTTGTCCATCAGTCAAACATATACCGGCTTATTGTAACCGTTAGCAAGATATTATGATTCCGCTGAATTCTACCAAAACTATCATCGTACAATAGGTTCTAGAAATAGAGGCTTATATATATCAACATTTTAAAAAGAAAGATATTTAATCTTGCCAAAACAGTTCTATTTCAAATACAAACGGTGACATCAGTACACAAATAATAACTTCAGCGATGCACGCTTGTTGTTTGTTAAATAGACGGAGAAGATATGATGTGTACATAATTTTAGTGAGTGAGTGAGTGAGTTGTGTTTAACGCCGCTTTTGCCAGGGACACCAGTACGATCAAGGAAGTATAATAACGTGCTATCTGGAAACACGGTAGATTGACAGCTCATCTACTTCACGTCACCAGACCATCCTGACACGAGGGACATATCAGACAGACCGACAAACAGGGGTATTATTTATCAAGAGGTGAGTGAGTTTGGTTTAACGCCGCTTTTAACATTATTCCAGTTATATCCCGGCGTGTCAGCTTAGTGTGGGAGGAAAGCCCGAAGTGATGCAGGTCTCAGACGTTTACCACTTCGGTGAAACCCACGAGCACGGGTATGGTGCTGACAAACCTAGAAACATAATCGGGGCCACCCGGAATCAAACCTACAATCATAGGTTACTGGCGTGCCCAAGGGACGCAATTCTGCACAGCGAATCGCGGCGCCTTAGACCACTAGGCCACCCGTGCCCCCACATAATGCTAGTGCTCTCTCAGAAATGAAATGTTACGGTAAAATATCCGTCTGTCACACTCTGTGTCCTTGCATTCCGACTAGTCCATAGGACAGTGGCCTTGCACATAAGAATATTTCTCGTGCATACATTCGTTAATAAAAACGTATCAAATGGGTTCAAGTTTGTAGATTATGAATGTTATTTCTTAACTCGCCGTTTGTTGTCAATGTTCCCCCAATGTCCCGTACACATGAACTGATTCTTATTGAGCTACAGTAAACTACGGTTATAACGAACTCAAAGGGACTACTAATTTTAGTTCGTTATAACCGTAATTCGTTATAAGCATATATACAGTATAACTACAGCAATTAGTCGGGACTAAAAAGTTAGTTCGTTATATCCGTAAGTTCGTTATAAGGGTGTTCGTTACAACCGTAGTTTTCTGTATATGGCTTAATTACTTATATAGGGGCAGGTAACATCAAGATATGTGATTCCGGTTATGTCGATGTGAAAATAGTCCCTCGTGTAACTCAGAATTATAATCAGTTCAAATCTATGGTCTCAGATTAGAGATGGCATTGATAGATGCACGTTTGGCGATTTTACCACAAGTTCGATAGTCAATCAGTGTCTGGTCACGTGGTAAAATGTCTGCCTGAACGTGCATTCTAAACTGTCGACATTGATGATTGCTGCAGAGACGTCGTGTTCAACCCACTCTATTTATAGCAAGGGTGTGTTTTAGATTATGGAGAAAGTGTTGTATAGCTGATTCAAGTTCACTCAGATGACACATTTTGACAGGCATCAAGATAAGTTTTCGTTACGAAAACCTGCAAAATCGGCAAATGTTCAATACATAAGATAATGACCAAAGTCAACTGGTTTCTGGTCAATAACTGACAAAACTGATGGATTTCAATACACTTCATATTTCATATACATTACAGACGAATGTTGTTGGGTTTTTTATATAATTGAATAAGATGCAGTGCGTGTACATATTTTACAAATGTATGTAATCAGTATAATATCGGAAGATGTGGTCATTGGGATGAATCATCACTAAGTTTAAGCAGCATTTGCAATTTTCTTTGGGTAATCCCGTTTCAAAGTACACGCATTTTCAAATCATGACTGACTACAAAAACTGCAACGTTAACATATTTAGATACAGCTTATCAAATGAATCATTCAGATATCCCAGATAGAGGGCACAATATAACAAGTGGTGGAGCTGAAGTTGTGTTTATCTTTACTGAAGTGAGTCATGATGTGTATGCAGTCCATCGTGTCATGTTCGAATAGTAGTTACTGTAATGAAAGACTTCACCTACAGCCAAAGGTCAAAATATAATCCTTGCTAGAGAACCCATGTATCACTTGTACTGGACAGTCACCAACATTCATAGTGGTTCCCTCTTTAATCATACATGTTACCAATTAGAACAGTATATAAGATCTGTTTGTTTGTTTGTTGTTCAACGCCGCACTCAGAAATATTCCATCAGTCTAAACCAGACGATCTAGTGATTGACATCATGAGCATCAACCCATGCAATTGGGATACGATGACATGGATCAACCAAGTCAGCGAGCCTGACCACCCGATCCCGTTAGTTGCCTCTTACGACACGTGTTGGTTACGAAAGACCTATTCTACCCTGGATCTTCACGGGTCAGTATGTATCATGTATTGTTGCCATCATGTAGATCACAAACACGGGGAGTTCACTCAAATGTATGTATACTCTTCAAAAAAAGAAACTTGACATAGATGTAAAACCACTTTTTGCCAAATATCTAAAATAATTACATTAAATGAGAACCAAAAAAGTCAAACAGAAAGATGATGTGTCTATAATTCGCGAAAACACATGCAAAGCACATAAACGTAGCGTTTGGGGATCAATTTTACAGCTTCATCCAAACGCAACCGCCTGTAAAAGACGTGCAGCACAGGATCCTGCATTTAGGCATGCAGGCCCCCCTGCTGAATGGGTATAAAACTCCACATCAACGGCTGTTCATACAGTCCTTATAACGGCAGTAGAGGCGGTGACAGAATGCCAAGACTGAATGCAGCTCAACTGAACAACGCCATTGGGAGATTACAAGCTGGAGCAACTCAGCAAGAAGTGGCCAGGCACTTTGGCTATCCAGACAGACAATCTCCGCACTGTGGACCCGATACAACAACACCAACAGAGTTGACGACAGACCAAGGTCAGGAAGACCAAGGGTGACAACCCAAGCACAAGATCATTACATCCGGCTGCGACACCTCCGAGACCGCACTACCACAGCCACGTCTACAACCACACAGATCACTGGGGTACGCAGAATATCGGATCAAACGGTACGCAACAGACTGAGGGAGGCTGGACTTTTTGCACGAAGCCCTGTTCGACCTCATGTATTGACCCCACGTCATCTGGTTAGATGGGCACGTGCAAGTTGGAGAAATGTACTGTTTACTGACGAGTCCCGTTTCCTACTCACATGTGCTGATGGGCGCGCACGTGTAACATACGTCGGGGTGCACGTTACGCCCCCAACTGTGTGCAGCAGGTTGTCCTATTTGGCGGCGGGAGTGTCATGGTATGGGCCGGAATTCATCACGGTGGTAGGACGCCTCTCGTGCATGTGGCAGGTGCATTGACAGGTGTGCGTTACACAGACTTGATCCTACAGCCTTACGTTCTTCCTCACGTCAACGTTCATGGCGGACAGTTCCAGCAGGACAACGCTCGAGCGCATATTGCACGTGTTTTTCAGGACTTCTTACAGCACAACAACATCCAGACATTACCTTGGCCAGCCCGGTCACCAGATTTGTCCCCGATTGAGCATCTGTGGGACGAGTTGGATCGACGCGTTCGCAGAAGGAATCCACCGCCCCAAACACTTCCGGCGCTTCCTGATGCACTTCAGCATGAATGGCTGCACATCCAACAGCGTGTTATTGACAACTTTATTGCATCTATGGGTCGTCGGTGTCAAGCAGTGATTGATGCACGTGGTGGGCACAACCGATACTGACATTTTCTGTACCCCTATGACATTAACTGTATCGTGTACGAGTGTCTGTCTAGGTGACACGATTAATGTTTTGAACATTGTGTACATTGATCTTCAAACAGTGTTTCAATTATGGTTTCTGTGTCCCATTTTGAAACAATCGCATTATATTACATTTTGAAATTCAGTGTCAAGTTTCTTTTTTTTAAGAGTATATTTTAATCTTGTCTACCTGTCCCTTTTATCTGCATGTAACCTACAATGATATCTACTCTGTAGCTCTCTATATCTCGGACAGACCCAATCATTTCACCGTGTGGGATGTATTCAAGCACCTTACTTGTACAAACGTGAGTTGTATGAGTCATGCCAGGCACATCAGTACCATCAAGGAAGTATGATAACGTGCTATCTGGAAACACGGTAGATTGAAAGCTCATCTACTTCACGTCACCAGACCATCCTGACACGAGGGGCATATCAGACAGACCGACAAACAGGGGTATTATTTAACATGAGGTGAGTGAGTTTGGTTTAACGCCGCTTTTAATATTATTCCAGTTATATCACGGCGTGTCAGCTTAATGTAGGAGGAAAGCCCGAAGGTCTCGGAAACACCGGTCTCGATTCTTTACAAGAATATGTACATGTAGGTACCATAACTATTTGTATCCACCAAATCGAAGGCTTTCTTGAAATTAATGAAAGCATAATGCCACCATCCAGTTTGTTATATACAGTTCGAGAGCAATGAACGTAAATTGTACATATTATCAATAGTCAAATAATTAGAGCAGGAACCAGTTTGACATTCCAAAATCAAATCATTGTTTCCATGTTCTCAAATCCGGTAGTATTTCGTACTCCCCGGGAGCCTTGCCGAGTTTCAGACTGCTAACGGAATCTTCATCTGATAAAAACATTCAATTTAAGACACACAAAACAAAAGTTTTCACAAGAATGGTTAATATATAAAGAAACTGAGATACAGAGTGATCAAGTTCAGACAAATCTTCGCAGAACTAATAAAAGAAGTATGATAACATGATATCTGGACATACGTAGATTGACGGCTCAGTTGACTGTCTCCCCACCCGATAGACAGTGTTGTATTCGTTGTTATTCACTTCACAGCTGTGCATTGATTAAGTGACACACAGAATCACTATAAGCCAGGTCAAGTATATAACCTGTTCATCCTCGCAGGTAGGTCGTGGCATGTTGATATGATGCCACACAAGTGGCAGTAACGAATCCCCTTACTGGTGTGAACACAACTTTCCGGTGATCATGACGCCCAGTCTGCCTGCTTCTGCTTCGGAGTTTTTAATACATTTCGCCTTTTTTCTGTCTGCTTATGCAGTTGTTATCGTGTCCACACCTTTTATCACTTCAGTGACAACACTGAAGATCCCTTCAGTTGTTTACTCAGGGGATTAATCACTGACAGGCATTTATTGAGTGGTATCAGGCTGAGGGAATCTGGTCTTTTATTACCTAAACAGGATGTTAGTAACGCAAGTTACCGATTGTTAATTGTCATTTTGTTATTTTAATTATGTACAATGTCAGGATCAAAGTTATTTTGTGGGATTTACAGAAATAGCAGAAACATGATATGCATAACGGCTGATAATCACAACATAGATAAATAGAAAAATATATAGATAAATAGATAAACGCGGCAAACAAATCAGCCAATGAAAACAGCTGTCAACACTGCGCCGGAAGCTGTAGGCCACGCCCCCAAATAGCTTTGAGTTGGAAGCCAGTTACGAGAGGTATGATTTCAACACTTTCACTCGAACATTTAAATACTAAATAAATAAATATTATGAATTTCTCAGAAACTAACTAAATGCATCTACGAAAATTGATAAATAATAATAACAATAATAATTGTTTCAATTTACTTGCCCTTTAAGGAATGTGTGTTGTTTAATACTTAGAGTATGCAACCCCCAAGGTACTTAAGGAGTGTGTGTTGTAAAATTACTTATAGTATGCAACCACCAATGTACTGAAGGAATGTGTGTTGTTTAATACTTAGAGTATGTAACCACCAAGGTACTTAAGGAGTGTTTGTTGTTAAATACTTATAGTATGCAACCACCAATGTACTGAAGGGATGTGTGTTGTTTAATACTTAGAGTATGTAACCACCAAGGTACTTAAGGAGTGTTTGTTGTTAAATACTTATAGTATGCAACCACCAATGTACTGAAGGAATGTGTGTTGTTTAATACTTAGAGTATGTAACCACCAAGGTACTTAAGGAGTGTTTATTGTTAAATACTTATAGTATGCAACCACCAATGTACTGAAGGAATGTGTGTTGTTTCATACTTAGAGTATGTAACCACCAAGGTACTTAAGGAGTGTTTGTTGTTAAATACTTATAGTATGCAACCACCAATGTACTGAAGGAATGTGTGTTGTTTAAAACTTAGAGTATGTAACCACCAAGGTACTTAAGGAGTGTTTGTTGTTAAATACTTATAGTATGCAACCACCAATGTACTGAAGGAATGTGTGTTGTTTAATACTTAGAGTATGTAACCACCAAGGTACTTAAGGAGTGTTTGTTGTTAAATACTTATAGTATGCAACCACCAATGTACTGAAGGAATGTGTGTTGTTTAATACTTAGAGTATGTAACCACCAAGGTACTTAAGGAGTGTTTGTTGTTAAATACTTATAGTATGCAACCACCAATGTACTGAAGGAATGTGTGTTGTTTAATACTTAGAGTATGTAACCACCAAGGTACTTAAGGAGTGTTTGTTGTTAAATACTTATAGTATGCAACCACCAATGTACTGAAGGAATGTGTGTTGTTTAATACTTAGAGTATGTAACCACCAAGGTACTTAAGGAGTGTTTGTTGTTAAATACTTATAGTATGCAACCACCAATGTACTGAAGGAATGTGTGTTGTTTAATACTTAGAGTATGTAACCACCAAGGTACTTAAGGAGTGTTTGTTGTTAAATACTTATAGTATGCAACCACCAATGTACTGAAGGAATGTGTGTTGTTTAATACTTAGAGTATGTAACCACCAAGGTACTTAAGGAGTGTTTGTTGTTAAATACTTATAGTATGCAACCACCAATGTACTGAAGGAATGTGTGTTGTTTAATACTTAGAGTATGTAACCACCAAGGTACTTAAGGAGTGTTAGTTGTTAAATACTTATAGTATGCAACCACCAATGTACTGAAGGAATGTGTGTTGTTTAATACTTAGAGTATGTAACCACCAAGGTACTTAAGGAGTGTTTGTTGTTAAATACTTATAGTATGCAACCACCAATGTACTGAAGGAATGTGTGTTGTTTAATACTTAGAGTATGTAACCACCAAGGTACTTAAGGAGTGTTTGTTGTTAAATACTTATAGTATGCAACCACCAATGTACTGAAGGAATGTGTGTTGTTTAATACTTAGAGTATGTAACCACCAAGGTACTTAAGGAGTGTTTGTTGTTAAATACTTATAGTATGCAACCACCAATGTACTGAAGGAATGTGTGTTGTTTAATACTTAGAGTATGTAACCACCAAGGTACTTAAGGAGTGTTTGTTGTTAAATACTTATAGTATGCAACCACCAATGTACTGAAGGAATGTGTGTTGTTTAATACTTAGAGTATGTAACCACCAAGGTACTTAAGGAGTGTTTGTTGTTAAATACTTATAGTATGCAACCACCAATGTACTGAAGGAATGTGTGTTGTTTAATACTTAGAGTATGTAACCACCAAGGTACTTAAGGAGTGTTAGTTGTTAAATACTTATAGTATGCAACCACCAATGTACTGAAGGAATGTGTGTTGTTTAATACTTAGAGTATGTAACCACCAAGGTACTTAAGGAGTGTTTGTTGTTAAATACTTATAGTATGCAACCACCAATGTACTGAAGGAATGTGTGTTGTTTAATACTTAGAGTATGTAACCACCAAGGTACTTAAGGAGTGGTTGTTGTTAAATACTTATAGTATGCAACCACCAATGTACTGAAGGAATGTGTGTTGTTTAATACTTAGAGTATGTAACCACCAAGGTACTTAAGGAGTGTTTGTTGTTAAATACTTATAGTATGCAACCACCAATGTACTGAAGGAATGTGTGTTGTTTAATACTTAGAGTATGTAACCACCAAGGTACTTAAGGAGTGTTTGTTGTTAAATACTTATAGTATGCAACCACCAATGTACTGAAGGAATGTGTGTTGTTTAATACTTAGAGTATGTAACCACCAAGGTACTTAAGGAGTGTTTGTTGTTAAATACTTATAGTATGCAACCACCAATGTACTGAAGGAATGTGTGTTGTTTAATACTTAGAGTATGTAACCACCAAGGTACTTAAGGAGTGTTTGTTGTTAAATACTTATAGTATGCAACCACCAATGTACTGAAGGAATGTGTGTTGTTTAATACTTATAGTATGTAACCACCAAGGTACTTAAGGAGTGTTTGTTGTTAAATACTTATAGTATGCAACCACCAATGTACTGAAGGAATGTGTGTTGTTTAATACTTAGAGTATGTAACCACCAAGGTACTTAAGGAGTGTTTGTTGTTAAATACTTATAGTATGCAACCACCAGTGTACTGAAGGAATGTGTGTTGTTTAATACTTAGAGTATGTAACCACCAAGGTACTTAAGGAGTGTTTGTTGTTAAATACTTATAGTATGCAACCACCAATGTACTGAAGGAATGTGTGTTGTTTAATACTTAGAGTATGTAACCACCAAGGTACTTAAGGAGTGTTTGTTGTTAAATACTTATAGTATGCAACCACCAATGTACTGAAGGAATGTGTGTTGTTTAATACTTAGAGTATGTAACCACCAAGGTACTTAAGGAGTGGTTGTTGTTAAATACTTATAGTATGCAACCACCAATGTACTGAAGGAATGTGTGTTGTTTAATACTTAGAGTATGTAACCACCAAGGTACTTAATGAGTGTTTGTTGTTAAATACTTATAGTATGCAACCACCAATGTACTGAAGGAATGTGTGTTGTTTAATACTTAGAGTATGTAACCACCAAGGTACTTAAGGAGTGTTTGTTGTTAAATACTTATAGTATGCAACCACCAATGTACTGAAGGAATGTGTGTTGTTTAATACTTAGAGTATGTAACCACCAAGGTACTTAAGGAGTGTTTGTTGTTAAATACTTATAGTATGCAACCACCAATGTACTGAAGGAATGTGTGTTGTTTAATACTTAGAGTATGTAACCACCAAGGTACTTAAGGAGTGTTTGTTGTTAAATACTTATAGTATGCAACCACCAATGTACTGAAGGAATGTGTGTTGTTTAATACTTAGAGTATGTAACCACCAAGGTACTTAAGGAGTGTTTGTTGTTAAATACTTATAGTATGCAACCACCAATGTACTGAAGGAATGTGTGTTGTTTAATACTTAGAGTATGTAACCACCAAGGTACTTAAGGAGTGTTTGTTGTTAAATACTTATAGTATGCAACCACCAATGTACTGAAGGAATGTGTGTTGTTTAATACTTAGAGTATGTAACCACCAAGGTACTTAAGGAGTGTTTGTTGTTAAATACTTATAGTATGCAACCACCAATGTACTGAAGGAATGTGTGTTGTTTAATACTTAGAGTATGTAACCACCAAGGTACTTAAGGAGTGTTTGTTGTTAAATACTTATAGTATGCAACCACCAATGTACTGAAGGAATGTGTGTTGTTTAATACTTAGAGTATGTAACCACCAAGGTACTTAAGGAGTGTTTGTTGTTAAATACTTATAGTATGCAACCACCAATGTACTGAAGGAATGTGTGTTGTTTAATACTTAGAGTATGTAACCACCAAGGTACTTAAGGAGTGTTTGTTGTTAAATACTTATAGTATGCAACCACCAATGTACTGAAGGAATGTGTGTTGTTTAATACTTAGAGTATGTAACCACCAAGGTACTTAAGGAGTGTTTGTTGTTAAATACTTATAGTATGCAACCACCAATGTACTGAAGGAATGTGTGTTGTTTAATACTTAGAGTATGTAACCACCAAGGTACTTAAGGAGTGTTTGTTGTTAAATACTTATAGTATGCAACCACCAATGTACTGAAGGAATGTGTGTTGTTTAATACTTAGAGTATGTAACCACCAAGGTACTTAAGGAGTGTTTGTTGTTAAATACTTATAGTATGCAACCACCAATGTACTGAAGGAATGTGTGTTGTTTAATACTTAGAGTATGTAACCACCAAGGTACTTAAGGAGTGTTTGTTGTTAAATACTTATAGTATGCAACCACCAATGTACTGAAGGAATGTGTGTTGTTTAATACTTAGAGTATGTAACCACCAAGGTACTTAAGGAGTGTTTGTTGTTAAATACTTATAGTATGCAACCACCAATGTACTGAAGGAATGTGTGTTGTTTAATACTTAGAGTATGTAACCACCAAGGTACTTAAGGAGTGTTTGTTGTTAAATACTTATAGTATGCAACCACCAAGGTACTTAAGGAATGTGTGTTGTTTAATACTTAGAGTATGTAACCACCAAGGTACTAAAGGAGTGTTTGTTGTTAAATACTTATAGTATGCAACCACCAATGTACTGAAGGAATGTGTGTTGTTTAATACTTATAGTATGCAACCACCAAGGCACTTAAGGTGTGTGTGTTGTTTAATACTTATAGTATGCAACCACCAAGGTACTTAAGGAGTGTGTGTTGTTTAATACTTATAGTATGCAACCACCAAGGTCCTTAAGGAATGTGTGTTGTTTAATACTTATAGTATGCAACCGCCAAGGTCCTTAAGGAATGTGTGTTGTTTAATACTTATAGTATGAAACCACCAAGGTACTTAAGGAATGTGTGTTGTTTAATACTTATAGTATGCAACCACCAAGGTACTTAAGGAATGTGTGTTGTTTAATACTTATAGTATGCAACCACCAAGGTACTTAAGGAATGTGTGTTGTTAAATACTTACACAATCAACACAGTGCTTAAGGAGTGTTTTTTGTTAAATACTCACGAAATCAACACGGTGCTTATGGGGTGTGTGTTAAATACCTAAACAATCAACACAGTGTGTGTTGTTTAATAAAAAAAAATAAAGCATCACGGTGCTCTAGGAATGTGTATTGTTTAAAACTAAATCATACAATCATCACGGTGTTTAAGGACTGTTATAATGCATGTTATACTGGTTGTTTAATGTTCGTCATTCTCTGAATGTCTTGATTTGTCTCCAAGGCGGAATCACCAGGGTTCGATTTGAACATTTATACCTCTTCTTGTTTTTAACCTTAGCTATATAATGATCACGGTGCTTTAGGGGTGTGTTTGGACATTTATACCATATCTAACACTTATTTTAATCTAGCAGTTGATCAGCAAGTCCCAAAACAAAGTATCATTTTGAATTATTGTTCAAATTGAGAGCAAAGTCCGCGCACGTTCTGTGATTATTACATTTATAGTATTGACCTGTGGAAAGACATGCTAAATTTTGTCTTGATCATATATAGCGTGCAGAACTATTCTTAATTGTTATGTTCTTTCGTCAATATAAGTTGTAGCAGAACCAGTCGTGGTACATTGGGTCTTTTATACGTCCCGCGTTAGGGTTTATACCACGGACCGGGACGTGCGGCTTTCTGTTTCAAAGGATAAAAGGGATTTATTCTGCCTCACAAATCCACCTGCGGACTGACTTGCTCGTGGCTGAGTATTTATATCTATTCTCAACTGAGAAAATAATTTCCCGCTCAGGCGGGATAAAAACTATTTTATCAAGATCACGTGAACCAATCAGATCTCATCATTCTGACATAGAGGTATGATAATTGTATTTTGTATGTTATTCTTTAATTCACCGCCTCCGTGGTCTAGTGGTAGAGCGTCCGCCCGGAGAGCGGAAGGTCGGGGGTTGGATCCCCGTCCGCTTCATGCCAAAAGACGTTGAAAGATGGTACTTGTTGTTACCTTGTCTGGCACTCGGCATTAATGTACTGGTCGGTTCGGAGTCAGTATACTGTGTCTCAGTGGGGTATTCATGTTAAACTGCGGCATGGCATCCCAGTGGGTTGGACTCTAAATCGGCATGAGTTCGGACTAGTACAGGGGCGGTCGGGTAGCCTAGTGGTTAAAGCGTTCGCTCGTCACGCCGAAGACCCGGGTTCGATTCCCGACATGGGTACAATGTGTGAAGCCCATTTCTGCTGTCCCCCGCCGTGATATTGCTGGAATATTGCTAAAAGCGGCGTAAAACCAAACTCACTCACACTCACTCGGACTAGTACAGGCAGTCACACACACATAAGTCGCTATACAAGTTCAGTAATCTGGGACCCGACGTTAAAGGGCAAGTTCACACGGAAATTAACCTATTTTTCTTGTACTTTTTCCACATTAAAAGTGTTAACCTAGAAGTGTCATAGACAAAAATATAAAAATATCACAATTAATTAACATATTTTTCGCATTAAAACGATTTATATTTTTCACCTTTACCAAGTGTTCTATTTCCACAACAAAAACACCATGGCTTATGCCCCTTGCAATATGACGTCATTGGTGCCAATTGATAAACATTATGACGTCATCATGCTTTGTTAGAGCCGCTTCACGTGGTGTAGGTCTAGGTGTGTGATTCTAGCGTCTCAGATGCCAGCCAGCATAGTGTTATGCTGAGTCACCACTGCGCCGGAGTGTGTCGTAGGCCATGTTGTTTTACCGCAAACTGGTACTTGATATCTTTTGCGTTGAGAATAGACAGGGACCCAGTTGAATTGGCACCAATTACGTCATAATCTAAGGGGGATAACTCAGGCCTGTTTAGCTCGAAAAACGAAGGCCTCATAACGGCATATCATTTTTACACTATTGTGAGCTTCCTACTTTCACTGTGAAAAAAATGAGTGTATATTTTCAAACACAGATACTAATTAATTCTAAAATTGCGTTTTGTTTAGAAAAAGAAAGAAAATGATTTTTGCGTGTACACTTCCCCTTTAAACACCATTTCCATTTTTTGTCTAATGTTTATTATAGGTCCTCGTGAGTACAAGAAAATTGCTGACCACGACCATTAACAAGAAACAAATTAAACCGACTTTTTAGAGATTTCAATTCGTTTTTGGCTGCCATTAATTTGTACTGTGTCATTTCAGTTGGTTACTACGGAGCCATACACTGTTCTTGTCCAGAGATATCATCTGAACTAACGATGTTCCGAGCACCATATCTGCCGAACGGGGATGTCCCGGGCCAAGGGGTCGATAACCGTTCATATTGTGACAGCGACATGACGTACGATGAGAGTAACCATGGACTGGATGATACGTTTGATGAAGATGCGGAGGAGGGAGAGGAGGACCGAGTCAGCCATGATGACCTCGAGGAGGAGGATCATGAGACGTAAGTTGTGGCTCTCGAAACACATTCGACTCGGACATTTGTACATGCAGCCTTCCTGCAAATATACCGGATCTCACAGAATTTCTCACAATTTCAAATTATGTATAGGCTAGTGCACGAGGCCTAATCGGTGAAATTGTTAGTTGGGGTTCATGGCTTGGAAGAGTTCAATCCTTAACTGTGCTAACACTATGTGGGTCGATACTAAGAGATGCACGTGAACTGTGTTCGCTGAGCTTTTCGTTCTCATTCTTTCGCTCGAATCCCGCTGGCGACAAGCGTCTTTCGTGAAACTGTTCATCGACGTAAATGATAGGGGGAAAATATGAAAAGTTGTGTGTTTACTAACAATTCAGTTGGTATATGCTCGGTCAAAGACAAAGGAGCCATGATTTAAAACACATTCTACCATGAATTTGGAAAATATTCGATTTTGATTGGTCAATTACAGAGGTCATCAAATCACAATAAACCCCCTCTCTGATTAAAACATCCCATTCGACGGTCGCACCATCGCGGAAGCTAAGCTTTTTAGAAATAGAAACAGTTTATTCTCCCCAAAACACAGTCGCTGGTACAAAAGAGTACAAAAGAAAAGCATGTATACATAAAGTATTAGTGTGTGACAAGATGACAGTATGTCATGCATGGATATATCTATACATTTTCTGTTTTGTGTTTTCGTACTGCTTTAAATATTTAATCGATATGTGCAAGTATGTCAGATTTCAAAGATTTAAACGGTTTGATTTTACTTTTATCTTTGATGCCCTTATGTTGCAGGTCTCAAATGAACTGGGATGTGTTCCGGGTAGTGCCCCGGAAGGAAGAACATGTACGCAATCTCCGTTTCTGGAACCGCGTGTATGTGGGTGTCCGAATCACATTATGCGGTGTTATTTTCCTCTTTGTCCTGGGTACTGGGACATTCACCAAGCTCTGCTTCCTCCTCATTGCCTACAACATGAACTACCACCACGCCGCCGGGGGAGACGCCCTGTCAGGTGCAGCAGAGGACGTGACTGTCAGAGTAGCGTGGATTTGGTCGATGCTAATCCTTATCACAGCGCCTTATGTCTTCACCATTTTGAGAAATATTTTCAGAGTCATCTTCAAGAAGCAGAAGCAGCTGCAGATAATTCCCTTCCTTGTGGTGAGAAGATGTTGATTTTGCAAAGATCGTAGATAAGTTTTGCAGTCTCTCCATTGTCAGCATTGAGATTAACTATTAAGGTTTTAAAAACATCCGGGCCAAAGTCTCTTTCAATGGTTACTTGACCCAAATTCAATTCAAGAATGCCTCAGTGGCCTGGTTTGGAGCGATACCGGTGTGGTTAACTTCATGCACTATTAAAATAGCCTGTGTCGAGCCAATTTTGACGTCTTTAAGTTCCGTCCGTAAGGCGTGCCATGATCTTGGGTTTGAGCCCCGTTCGTCATGATTAGGTTTCTATGTTTGTCCACACCATACTCATGCTCCGGGGTTTTACCACAGTGAAAAACTGTAAGATTTGCATTACATCTTTCTTTCCTCCCACACCAATCTGACACGCCCTGATATTTCTGAAATTATGTTTCTCGGGGCCTTAATCCCAGCTCACTCACTCTCATGGAGACCGCCTCCGTGGTCTAGTGGTAGAGCGTCCGCCCGGAGCGTGGAAGGTCCGGGGTTCGCTCCCCGGCCGCGTCTGCCAAAAGATTGTACTTGTTACCCTGTCTGACGCTCGGCATTAAGGGGCTAAAGCAAGGACTGGTCTGCTCGGAGTCAGTATACTGTGTCTGAGTGGGGTATTCATGTTAAACTGCGGCATGGTTTCTCAGTGAGCTAGCACTATAAATCGGCATCAGTCCGGACTAGTACAAGCAGGCACACACACACACACACGTGCATGCACGTCACTA
Organism: Haliotis rufescens; assembly: GCF_023055435.1. NCBI lineage: Eukaryota > Metazoa > Mollusca > Gastropoda > Lepetellida > Haliotidae > Haliotis > Haliotis rufescens. The sequence continues at coordinate 752,446 of NW_025964372.1, forward strand.
TATAAGTGCAATTATCTTGGACGCGACGTTAAACCCAATTTCACCTCACCTCACTCTCATGAAATATTTTGTCTGTCTGCATTTATCCGAAACACTGCAGAACCGATCAATTAAGTATGTATAGATGATATTGGCAAATGAAAGTTGGTACAATTACGTACAATCGATCTCAATTTCTTTTCGTTTTTTTGCAACAGGTCATGCTGTTTGAGACCTGTCACACTCTCGGTCTGTGCATATTCGTGTTCTTGGTTGCTCCAACCTTCGATCCTGTCATGGTCTTACTGTTGTGTCAGGGAGTGGGGTTCGTGCCCGCATTCAACAAAATATTTTGGACTCGAAAAGAAAATGCAAACAAAGAAAATAGCCACGAAGCATTTGCGTCTCCATTTTGGAGGTCAGTATCTGTAATAACTTTTATACTTCAAGGAGTTTTCATAGGTGTGTCAACTTGGAAGGGATATGTCAAAACAGCTAGACCTTCCGCGACGGTAATTTTGCTACCGTTGTCTCTTGTTCTGATTTCAATGCGATGGTGGGACAACTTCATACAGAGAAAGAAGTCAGTCACCCCCAAATCTGAAAAACAGAAAGTAGTTACTCGATTCGACAAACCACAATCCTTTACGGATTTACTCAAACGCATCGACACAAACAGAGTTAAAATAGATCTGTTGGTTTCAGTGTGGAAAATAGTTTTAACGTGTATAATTCTAGTTATATTGTTCGGTTCAAGTGGAGGAGAGTGTTGGGACACGTTAATGTTTGAGAGCAAAAGCGGAGTGGGATGTGGCGTGATCCCTGGCTTAAAAAATCTGACGCTTGTCAACCAGTTCAGCACAGACTGTGGATACTACACCCCCTACATTGTAGCTGCTTCGTCCGTAATACTGAGTGGAATTGGATACAAAATGGCCAAGTCAGCATGCAAGATCCGATCTCAGTTGTGGTGTTTCTCCCTTCCACTGGCCCTGTGTACGCCGCTATCCTGTGTGGTGCTGCTGGCTACGATATCTTCAACCTCCATTGAAAACATAGGCTGCGACCTTGCTTGGATATCTTCACACAACCAGTTATTCAAAATCCTTAAGCAAGACACTGAAAGCTATTATTTTCCAATCATTTGTGGCGGTTTCCTGTCGATTTTGCTGGTGTGTGCTCATATATGGGTTCCCAAGGCAGGCAGAGTTGCGGCAACTGACAAGTATGTATCATTTGTCTGTCTTTTATCCTCTATATATACAATTTGCCTTCATATTAATTCTTTTCATAACATGTGCTGATAATTATGATATTTACAAAAAAAGGTTTTCTTAGAAAGTGGAGAGTCAGTGATTGTGTAATTGATATAGAAATAGTAAATGTGTGGCTCGTCTATTTTTGTAGATTGTTCAACCGCCCTCTTTATTGTGGTGCCTTCTTCGATACCTCGCTGATGATGAACAGGAGGTCTGATGACAACATCAACATCCAAAAGAACGATTCAAGGACCGTATGTTTTACCTCATAATATGTGCACATCTTAATTCATTAAAATACGTACTGGCACTTACTGGCACTTACTGGCACGTAGTGGCACGTACATGTACTGGCACGCCGTGGCACGTACTGGCACTAAATGGCACGCACTGGCACGCTCTGGCACGTACTGGCACGTACTGGCACGCTCTGGCACGCTCTGGCACGTACTGGCACGTAGTGGCACGTAGTGGCACGCTCTGGCACGCTTTACGCCAAACGCAATGTGTTTCGGCGCATAATCAAGACTGGTTAATCTCTTGCATTGGCAATTTATGTTTACGTAAAGACGCTTCTTAATCTTTGTAATTCAGATACGTAGAAGACATGCTTTATGTAAATATATGTGTAAATCTGAGTACTTTACATACATACCAATGCATGTTTATTCTGAAAATCTTGTCTGATCAAGCAATGTTTGTTTCTTTGCGAGCCCGATCACCCGACCCCATTAGTCGCTTCTTACGACAGACATGGGTTGTTGAAGATCCCTGTGTACCGGGCTAAACCTTCCCTTGGACAGTTCTTCCCCGGTGATGGTTTTGTCTTGGACAGTTCTTCCCCGGTGATGGTTTTGTCTTGGACAGTTCTTCCCTGGTGATGGTTTTGTCTTGGACAACTCTTCCCAGGTGATAGTTTTGTCTTGGACAACTCTTCCCAGGTGATGGTTTTGTCTTGGACAACTCTTCCCTGGTGATGGTTTTGTCTTGGACAACTCTTCCCCGGTGATGGTTTTGTCTGGACAACTCTTCCCAGGTGATGGTTTTGTCTTGGACAGTTCTTCCCTGGTGATGGTTTTGGTTTGGACAACTCTTTCCCGGTTATGGTTTTGTCTTTGATAACTCTTCCCTGATGATGGTTTTGTCTTGGATAACTCTTCCCCGATGATGGTTTTGTCTTGGACAGTTCTTCCCCGGTGATGGTTTTTATCTTGGATAACTCTTCTCCGATGATGGTTTTGTCTCATGCAGTTCTTTCAAGGTGATGGTTTTGTCTTGGACAGTTCTTCCCCCGATGATGGTTTTGTTTTGGACAGTTCTTCCCGGGTGATGGTTTTGGCTTGGACAACTCTTTCCCAGTTTTGGTTTTGTCTTGGACAACTCTTCCCTGATGATGTTTTTTGTCTTGGACAGTTCTTCCCCCGGTGATGGTTTTGTCTTGGACAGTTCTTCCCTGGTGATGGTTTTGGCTTGGACAACTCTTTCCCGGTTATGGTTTTGTTTTGGACAACTCTTCCCCGATGATGGTTTTGTCTTGGACATTTCTTCCCAGGTGATGTTTTTTGTCTTGGAAAGTTCTTCCCCGGTGATGGTTTTGTCTTGGACAGTTCTTCCCAGGTGATGGTTTTGTCTTGGACAGTTCTTCCCAGGTGATGGTTTTGTCTTGGACAACTCTTTCCCGGTGATGGTTTTGGCTTGGACAACTCTTCCCAGGTAATGGTTTTGTCTTGGATAACTCTTCCTTGATGATGGTTTTGTCTTGGACAACTCTTTCCCGGTTATGGTTTTGGCTTGGACAGTTCTTCCCCCGGTAATGGTTTTGGCTTGGATAACTCTTCCTTGATGATGGTTTTGGCTTGGACAACTCTTCCCAGGTAATGGTTTTGTCTTGGATAACTCTTCCTTGATGATGGTTTTGTCTTGGATAACTCTTTTCCGGTTATGGTTTTGTCTTGGATAACTCTTTCACGGTTATGGTTTTGTCTTGGATAACTCTTCCCTGATGATGGTTTTGTCTTGGATGACTCTTCCCCGATGATGGTTTTGTCTTGGATGACTCTTCCCCGATGATGGTTTTGTCTTGGACAGTTCTTCCCGGGTGATGTTTTTTGTCTTGGAGAGTTCTTCCCAGGTGATGGTTTCGTCTTGGACAGTTCTTCCCCGGTGATGTTTTTTGTCTTGGACAGTTCTTCCCCGATGATGGTTTTGTCTTGGACAGTTCTTCCCCGGTGATAGTTTTGTCTTGGACAGTTCTTCCCCGATGATGGTTTTGTCTTGGACAATTCTTCCCGGGTGATGTTTTTTGTCTGGGACAGTTCTTCCCAGGTGATGGTTTTGTCTTGGACAGTTCTTCCCCGGTGATGGTTTTGGCTTGGACAACTCTTTCCCGGTGATGGTTTTGTCTTGGACATTTCTTCCCCGGTGATGTTTTTTGTCTTGGACAGTTCTTCCCAGGTGATGTTTTTTGTCTTGGACAGTTCTTCCCCGATGATGGTTTTGGCTTGGACAACTCTTCCCAGGTGATGGTTTTGTCTTGGACAGTTCTTCCCTGGTAATGGTTTTGGCTTGGACAACTCTTTCCCGGTGATGGTTTTGTCTTGGATAACTCTTCCCTGATGATGGTTTTGTCTTGGACAGTTCTTCCCCGATGATGTTTTTTGTCTTGGACAGTTCTTCCCCGATGATGTTTTTTGTCTTGGACAGTTCTTCCCCAGTGATTATTTTGTCTTGGATAACTCTTCCCCGGTGATGGTTTTGGCTTGGACAACTCTTTCCTGGTGATGGTTTTGTCTTGGACAGTTCTTCCCCGGTGATGGTTTTGGCTTGGACAACTCTTCCCAGGTGATGGTTTTGTCTTGGACAGTTCTTCCCTGGTAATGGTTTTGGCTTGGACAACTCTTTCCCGGTGATGGTTTTGTCTTGGATAACTCTTCCCTGATGATGGTTTTGTCTTGGACAGTTCTTCCCCGATGATGTTTTTTGTCTTGGACAGTTCTTCACCAGTGATTATTTTGTCTTGGATAACTCTTCCCCGGTGATGGTTTTGTCTTGGACAGTTCTTCCCCGCCGATGGTTTTGTCTTGGACAGTTCTTCCCCGATGATGGTTTTGTCTTGGACAGTTCTTCCCCGGTGATGGTTTTGTCTTGGACAGCTCTTCTCTTGTGATGGTTTTGTCTTGGACAGTTCTTCCCCGGTGATGATTTTGTCTGGACAGTTCTTCCCCGGTTATGGTTTTGTCTTTGATAACTCTTCCCTGATGATGGTTTTGGTTTGGACAACTCTTTCCCGGTTATGGTTTTGTCTTTGATAACTCTTCCCTGATGATGGTTTTGTCTTGGATAACTCTTCCCCGATGATGGTTTTGTCTTGGACAGTTCTTCCCCGGTGATGGTTTTTATCTTGGATAACTCTTCTCCGATGATGGGTTTGTCTCATGCAGTTCTTTCAAGGTGATGGTTTTGTCTTGGACAGTTCTTCCCCCGATGATGGTTTTGTCTTGGACAGTTCTTCCCGGGTGATGGTTTTGGCTTGGACAACTCTTTCCCAGTTTTGGTTTTGTCTTGGACAACTCTTCCCTGATGATGTTTTTTGTCTTGGACAGTTCTTCCCCCGGTGATGGTTTTGTCTTGGACAGTTCTTCCCTGGTGATGGTTTTGGCTTGGACAACTCTTTCCCGGTTATGGTTTTGTTTTGGACAACTCTTCCCCGATGATGGTTTTGTCTTGGACATTTCTTCCCAGGTGATGTTTTTTGTCTTGGAAAGTTCTTCCCCGGTGATGGTTTTGTCTTGGACAGTTCTTCCCAGGTGATGGTTTTGTCTTGGACAGTTCTTCCCAGGTGATGGTTTTGTCTTGGACAACTCTTTCCCGGTGATGGTTTTGGCTTGGACAACTCTTCCCAGGTAATGGTTTTGTCTTGGATAACTCTTCCTTGATGATGGTTTTGTCTTGGACAACTCTTTCCCGGTTATGGTTTTGGCTTGGACAGTTCTTCCCCCGGTAATGGTTTTGGCTTGGATAACTCTTCCTTGATGATGGTTTTGGCTTGGACAACTCTTCCCAGGTAATGGTTTTGTCTTGGATAACTCTTCCTTGATGATGGTTTTGTCTTGGATAACTCTTTTCCGGTTATGGTTTTGTCTTGGATAACTCTTTCACGGTTATGGTTTTGTCTTGGATAACTCTTCCCTGATGATGGTTTTGTCTTGGATGACTCTTCCCCGATGATGGTTTTGTCTTGGATGACTCTTCCCCGATGATGGTTTTGTCTTGGACAGTTCTTCCCGGGTGATGTTTTTTGTCTTGGAGAGTTCTTCCCAGGTGATGGTTTCGTCTTGGACAGTTCTTCCCCGGTGATGTTTTTTGTCTTGGACAGTTCTTCCCCGATGATGGTTTTGTCTTGGACAGTTCTTCCCCGGTGATAGTTTTGTCTTGGACAGTTCTTCCCCGATGATGGTTTTGTCTTGGACAATTCTTCCCGGGTGATGTTTTTTGTCTGGGACAGTTCTTCCCAGGTGATGGTTTTGTCTTGGACAGTTCTTCCCCGGTGATGGTTTTGGCTTGGACAACTCTTTCCCGGTTATGGTTTTGTCTTGGACATTTCTTCCCCGGTGATGTTTTTTGTCTTGGACAGTTCTTCCCCGGTGATGGTTTTTGTCTTGGACAGTTCTTCCCCGATGATGGTTTTGTCTTGGACAGTTCTTCCCCGGTGATAGTTTTGTCTTGGACAGTTCTTCCCCGATGATGGTTTTGTCTTGGACAATTCTTCCCGGGTGATGTTTTTTGTCTGGGACAGTTCTTCCCAGGTGATGGTTTTGTCTTGGACAGTTCTTCCCCGGTGATGGTTTTGGCTTGGACAACTCTTTCCCGGTTATGGTTTTGTCTTGGACATTTCTTCCCCGGTGATGTTTTTTGTCTTGGACAGTTCTTCCCCGTTGATTGTTTTGGCTTGGACAACTCTTTCCTGGTGATGGTTTTGTCTTGGACAGTTCTTCCCCGGTGATGGTTTTGGCTTGGACAACTCTTCCCAGGTGATGGTTTTGTCTTGGACAGTTCTTCCCCGGTGATGGTTTTGGCTTGGACAACTCTTTCCCGGTGATGGTTTTGTCTTGGATAACTCTTCCCCGATGATGGTTTTGTCTTGGACAGTTCTTCCCCGGTGATGGTTTTGGCTTGGACAACTCTTTCCTGGTGATGGTTTTGTCTTGGACAGTTCTTCCCCGGTGATGGTTTTGGCTTGGACAACTCTTCCCAGGTGATGGTTTTGTCTTGGACAGTTCTTCCCTGGTAATGGTTTTGGCTTGGACAACTCTTTCCCGGTGATGGTTTTGTCTTGGATAACTCTTCCCTGATGATGGTTTTGTCTTGGACAGTTCTTCCCCGATGATGTTTTTTGTCTTGGACAGTTCTTCCCCAGTGATTATTTTGTCTTGGATAACTCTTCCCCGGTGATGGTTTTGTCTTGGACAGTTCTTCCCCGCCGATGGTTTTGTCTTGGACAGTTCTTCCCCGATGATGGTTTTGTCTTGGACAGTTCTTCCCCGGTTATGGTTTTGTCTTGGACAGCTCTTCTCTTGTGATGGTTTTGTCTTGGACAGTTCTTCCCCGGTGATGATTTTGTCTGGACAGTTCTTCCCCGGTGATGTTTTTTGTCTTGGACAACTCTTCCCCGGTGATGGTTTTGTCTTGGACAATTCTTCGCCTGGTGATGGTTTTGTCTTGGACAGCTCTTCCCTGGTGATGGTTTTATCTTGGATACTTCTTCCCCGGTGATGGTTTTGTCTTGGACAGTTCTTCCCCAGTGATGGTTTTGTCTTGGACAGTTCTTCCCCGATGATGGTTTTGTCTTGGACAGCTCTTCTCTTGTGATGGTTTTGTCTTGGACAGTTTCCCCGGTGATGATTTTGTCTTGGACAGCTCTTCCCCGATGATGATTTTGTCTTGGACAGCTCTTCCCCGGTGATGGTTTTGTCTTCGAAAGCTCTTCCCCGCTGACGAAATAGCATGGGCTAAACCCTCCCTGGGGAGGGAGTGTCCGAGGCCAGTTCTTCACCACCCATGTCTACATATCTATTGTGACGAATATCGAACTGGATTTTCATCATAGTAAACGGGGGAAATTCAGTAAAAAATCTGGTTTTGCTGATTTACATTTAATTTGTTTGCAATCTCTTTATTTCATGACCTAGTTAGTGGTTATATTCCTTTGTCAAAGCACGCTACAAATATGTATTTAAGCAGACTTCTCCTGTACATGAGTTACATTATATTTCCATTTTTGTACTTTAATTGAACCATTCGAGAATTATGAAGAAAATGAGTTAAAACGTTTTAGAAACAGCCTGAATATCACTTACAGTAGAGAAGCTGTGCACGTGCCAATCATCAATTAGCATTGATCATATTCCATAATTATAAAAACACAAACCTCTCAATATTGTGGGACAATATCTAAAATATTTTCAGATAAATAGAGAAAGAGGAAGTTTCCCCAAACGAGAAATAAAATGTTTCATCTGAAGAAATCCTGAAGGGGAGAGACTTGGCCTCGAAAATCTCTTTCCCCGTGTCACAATATGTTTTTATTCCTGGAGAAGATCTGACCACAGCGAGGTTTGACTGTACAGCATGGTCATAATACAGTTGTTTACAGCTTCAAAGAACATTATCATAGTGCTTTGATTGACCATTAGGACAACATCAGTTAGGCAAAGCGACTGCTTCAATTTCAAAATAAAAATAACAAGGTGAGCAACAGTGCCGAGGCGCCTATTCGTCACCAGCTGAAAACCTCTTTTCTTTTACTATGGGTGAAAAAGAAAAGTCCCAGTAGGAAATGTTAAGCAAGATATACAAAGGCGCATTCTTTATCAAGTGAACCTTCTTTTCCATAATTGTTTCTATGTAACAATAGATTCGAGGTGAAAAACATTCTTTCTTTGTCCTCTGCATTTGATGTTTTCCTCTTCCAGGAAAAGATATACCTGAGCAATACACCGGAGCAGAATCTGTACCGGGAAAGCAGCAGAATCCCGTTTGTGTACATCTGCGTCACCATGTGGCATGAAACGAAGGTTGAGATGCTGCAACTCCTCAAGTCGATACTCAAGTAAGAATGCGTGTTTCTACTAACGTTTCTGCAATGTATTATTCAGTTGGATTAAATTGAATCACTTTGCAGACCATTGTGAGGTCCTTGGTTACCATGATGTCACAATCAAATGACCCCCCTGCTACTGAAGCTGGCTGCTTAGGAGATAAACATGCTGTGTTTTCAACGTGGAGCTAGGTTAACTTAGAATAAACCGCGACCAAATTGAATTTGGAACCGAACGCGCAGTGTGAGTTTTCAAATGTTTAATTCCCCCCCCCCCCCCCCCCCCCCCCCGCAACAAACTCATCCCTCTATTAGTCAGTATTATTTGCGAAATTGATTATGATTTAAGAACTTTGGTCCCAGAATCACTCTTCAATATGTTTTGCGTAAATGTATAGTTTGATCTCAGCGCACAGAACACTTATGCAAATGCATTTATACTGAACAACAAAAGTTCCTGTGACATTGAATAAGGCTTAATGCAAAGTCGTTTTTTACCAAATCTGAAACAATTTCTGTTTGCAACAGATAAAAGACCCCTGTAAGTGTTCAAATGGTTCAATTTGCCATACCGACTTCAGAAATACGTGATTTCATAAAAAAAAAACATGAACGTGCCAAAATGTCAATTTACAAATCAGTAGCGTTTGTGTCCACCTCTGCTTGCGATGCAAGCAACACATCTTCGTCTCATGGAATGGACCAGGCATCGCACAGTCCTGTGGGATATCTGTCCATATCTGCTGGAGCATGTTTCGAAGTTCCTGGAGTGTCTGTGGAACACGTGGTTGACGTCGAAGGCGCCGATCCATCTCATCCCACATGTGGTCGATTGGTGAGAGATCAGGGGAGCGAGCCGGCCAGGGGATGACATTCGCCTTGTTTTGTTGAAGAGAATCCTGAACAAGTCGAGCAATATGAGGCCGGGCGTTGTCATGTTGAAAGGTAATGCCTCGGGCATTGGTGATCTCGATGATCTCTTCGCGGTAGCGCTGTCCATTGAGATTTCCCTCTACCACTATCAAACGGGTCCTCTGTCTTGCTGTAATCCCACCCCATACCATAACGCTGCCGCCCCCAAACCGATCTTCTTCCATGACACAATGACGTCGGTACCATCGAATCCTTCCATCGCTGTGGCTGAGGTTGAAACGAGACTCGTCAGTCAATAGAACTTGTCCCCACTGCATGGCCGTCCAGCGTAGACACTGTCTGCACCACTGTAGACGTGCTTGACGGTGGTTGCCTGTCAAAATGGGACGTCTGGCGGTTCTTCTGGCGACAATCCCTGCACATCTGAGGCGACGACGTACGGTTTGTCAAGATATTCGTCGAAGGCCAGGGATGCTTCTTGTAGTCACTGTTGCTGGCTGGAATCGTAGGTGTGTTGTTCGAATCCAGTTGTCTTGTCGATTATTGGTTACGCGTGGCCTGCCACTCCGAGGATGGTCTCTGACTGCATTCGTCTGTTGCCAACGTTGCCATAAACACCAAATGGTGTTTCTGTGGACGTTAAATCGTCTTGCAACATCACGTTGACTCGATCCTGCTTCAAGCATACCAATGGCTCGCAGACGCTCATTTTCGGAAAGGAGTCGCATTTCGTAATGTTGAATAATTGCGTAATTTTGTTGTTTTTCTGAGTGGTTATTGTCAGCACGATGCTAAACAATGCATATGGATTCCTGTTAACGCACATTTTTTTATACCCATTCTTTGGCAGTGAAATACATGGGGTTTGCATAAAAGTCAACTTCTGCTTGGAATGCATGCTTTTCTGTAGCAGTTGCGTTTTTGTGACTTGATTCCATACATATACTACAATATTGAAAAACAAACTTTACTTTTTTGAAAAATACACTAAAATATTGGTGTCATAAGAACTTTTGTTGTTGAGTATATTATTATCATTATTATTATTATCTCAAAATAAAAGAAACTTCAAAGTATGAATATAAACTAACAAAGCAAAGGCGGATGTGGTTGAACGAAAATGGAACCATGTTGATTTGGCTTTTCCTGGATTGACACAAGTGTTGAACAATGCTACACTTATGAAATATACATACTGTGTTTTCACTGTAGAGCTAGGTTACCTGTAGATTTAACCGCGCTAATTTCACGCTGACTATAGGACTACATACATGTACCATGACTATATAAAACGCGAACTCTTTGGTGTTAGCAAATATATTGAGTGCAGTGGCATGGATTGAGTCCAGTGTTTTGAGTGGGTTGTCGATCTGAATTACGGAATCACCGACAACAGCCTGTAAACAAAATATGGCTCAAGCAGTTTGTTTACACCGTAATGCGTCACTCGAACATATGACAGGCATTGAAAGCATGTAAGCACGGCAACTTGGTAAGCGAGCATGAGGTGGGCACCCCTTTAGAAAACTAAGCAAGCTTTGCAAAGCTTTCGTTCGATACCATTATGACGTCATATCGCTCATTGTGACGCAAAAGATATGACGTCACAGTCGTATATTTTACAACATCTGATTGACCAATCAGAATCGAATAACTTTAAAATTCATGGTAGAATAGTATCTCAGCCCCGTGTCTTTTGACATCAAATGTATCAAATCTCGGAGTTTTAAACTTTTACTGACTGGACTGTTGATACATATGATATCTAAAGACACTTGGGTGGGGTTCTCTGTGTAAGGCTTTTCAGGTGGACGAGATGTCGGTCAAATAATCACGTTTTCTCGAGAATCAATTCTTATCTTTAAAACACCATGTCCAATGTTTATTAGACAAGTATATTTATATCTGTTAAGCGCGATAAAGAGTAAACAGAGTTGTGTGGTAATTCTGGAGAAATACATCCAAACTTCTCATTTCAGAATGGATCTCGACAACGCATCACGTGCGCATGTTCAGCAACTATTTGGTGAACCGGATACTGATTTTTACAATATGGAAGGTAGCCAGAATATAACGAATTACGTATAGCGACTGTTTATGATACTAGTCAATATAAGAACCTGCTTGCTGCGTACAAGTCGAACATACTGGTCCGTGGTCTAATGGTAGAGCGTCCGCCTGGAGGGCGAAAGGTCGGGGGTTCGATCCCGGCTGCGTCATACCAAAATTCATAAAAAGATGGTACTTGTTGTTACCCTGTCTGACGTCTCGGCATGAAGGGGCTTAAACAAAGACTGGTCGGATCTGAGTCAGTATACTGTGTCTGAGCGGGGAATTCATATTAAACTGCGGCAAGGCATCTCAGTGGGCGAGTGCTATCAAATCCGCATTAGGCCCTACTAGCACAAGCTGCAAACACACACGTTGTTATAGAAATGAAATAATCTTGTGCGCGACGTTAAACCCCATTTCATACCCCCATTTCGCGTCTGGGTAACAAATATTTACAAAAAAGTGCCTTCTGGAAGAACATGAACCAGTATTTAGATATGTGACCATATTTGGCTTAAGTAACTCATGTAATGCAGGAACGGGGAATTTATTACCAGTCTGAAATGTTTCACTAACATTTGACGAATCAGGACTAATTCCAATTTCAATAAAACATTTTATTATAATCATTGTACGATTCATAAGCATGTGTTAATGAATCACTATCAAATAGGGATGATACTAGGAGTTCGCCAAAAGGTGAGTGTGGAATTCGCTGGTGGAATTCGTTATAAACACACGCAAAGGCAAGTCAATTGTTCGCATAAAGAAACACGGGAACATATGGTAAAGTCAAAATAGGGCACTGCATAGGACATCATTTGTGTCAAATTTGGCAATGTCCTCCACATGATGTGTTTACTGTTTATTTGATACAGTACTTTTCTTTTTTTAGCTCATATCATTTTTGACAATGCATTCGGCAACCAAAGTAATGGCGAAGACAAATATTTGGTGAACACGTGGGTGAAGGATTTTGTCAGCTGCATCAATCAGGCAGTGAGGTAGGAGTGTACAGTCAGCTTTTGTTTTGTGAAGAAGGACTGTGCCGTGGACTGAAGGCCTTTTTAGTTCGTGGCATGTCACACAAGAAACAGATCAAATAGATGTATGCATGTGTCAGGTATATAGGTCTAATCTGACTAATAGGCATGCATGAGTCAGATATATAGTTCTAATCGGACTAATAGATGGATGCATGTGTCAGGATTGTAGTTCTTATCAGCCTACAGTAAACTACGGTTATAACGAACACGCTTATAACGAACTGACGGATATAACGAACTGCTCTTTTGGTCCCGACTATTTGTTGTAGTTATGCTGTATATATGCTTATAACGAACTACGGTTAAAACGAACTAAAATTAGTAGTCCCTTTGAGTTCGTTATAACCGTACTTTACTGTAATAGACGGATGCACGTGTCGGGATTATAGTCCTAATCTGACTAGTATGATTAAGGGCCAAGGACATCTGGGTATGACTACAGACAATGACCCGTCACAGAGATTTAGTTAGATGCTTAAGTAGTAAAAGTATAATTATCATAGTACTATGTTCAAAATTCACAGTTGAGAAATCCTGTTCATTGATGCGAATGAACAGTCATTGTCATATGTAGACTTTTTCCAGTCAAGTGTACCCATCTATGGCAAGCCTGAGTTCCCCTGTGATAATCCCAACCCCGTATGGAGGACGCATGGTGTTCACATTGCCCGGTGGAAACGAACTTATTGTCCACCTCAAGCACAAAGACAAGATTAGGATCAAGAAGAGATGGAGTCAGGTGATTAAATCTTATAAATACCAAAATACACTCAAGCACTCAAAGATTTTTAAAAAAATAAAAAAATAATAACACTCAAGCAATTGAATTCTGTACCAAACTGATCATGTGAAGTAATTCATGTGGATAAATATAACTGTATATCTGTACAGTGTAGACATTGGATGTCGTTATTTCCCAGTGATAATGTATGGATATTGCATACAGGTGATGTACATGTACTACCTGTTGTCACACAAGATGGTGTGTAAGCCAGGAATGTCAGGGAAAGTCTTGTCCAGAATGTCCCGCAACACATTCATCCTGACCCTGGACGGCGACGTGGACTTCCAGCCATCAGCAGTGCAGATGTTACTGGACAGGATGAAGAAGGATTCTCGCGTAGGAGCTGCCTGCGGTCGCATTCATCCTATTGGCTCAGGTCTGTCATGTTGGTGCATTACAATTTCATCACAGTATAGTTTATTTTACATTCGAGTGAGACAATGGGAAAAGATTGTTTTTTTCCTCAAATAAAGTGCTGTGAAAAAACAAGTGACAATTACATTTACCGTGAAGCACACATTGGACTTTTTTCGTACTGACTACAAAGCTGGTGAATCAAAAACGCTTGTGTGTAGCCCACTACTGATTCAAAGTTCTACACAGGTTTGCTCACAGATCAGCATATTTACAGGTCCGATGATATGGTACCAGAAGTTCGAGTATGCCATGAGTCACTGGTTGCAGAAGGCTGCGGAGCATGTGATTGGTTGTGTTCTCTGCAGTCCTGGATGCTTCAGCATGTTCCGGGCATCTGCTCTCATGGAGGACAATGTCCTTCGCAAATATGCAGAACTGTCCGCGGAACCAAGGCATCATGTGCAGCATGACCAAGGTATACGTGATACTAAGTAGCCAGTATTGTTGTTAGGGTTAGGCTAGGGTTTGGGTTAGGTATACGTCTTACTATAAGCTAGGATTGTTGTTAGGGTTAGGTTAGGGTTATGTATACGTCTTACTAAATAGCTAGTGTTGTTGTTAGGTATACGTCTTACTAAATAGCTAGTTTTGTTGTTAGGTATACGTCTTACTAAATAGTCAGTATTGTTGTTAGGGTTAGGGATAGGGTAAGGTATACGTCTAATTAAATAGCCAGTATTGTTTTTAGGGTTAGGGTAAGGGTTAGGTATACGTCTTACTAAATAGCTAGTATTGTTGTTAGGGTTAGGGATAGGGTAAGGGTTAGGTATACGTCTTACTAAATAGCCAGTATTGTTGTTAAGGTTAGGATTAGGTATACGTCTAATTAAATAGCCAGTATTGTTTTTAGGGTTAGGGTAAGGGTTAGGTATACGTCTTACTAAATAGCCAGTATTGTTGTTAAGGTTAGGGTTTGGTATACGTCTTACTAAATAGCCAGTAGTGTTGTTAGGGTTAGGGATAGGGTAAGGTATACGTCTAATTAAATAGCCAGTATTGTTTTTAGGGTTAGGGTAAGGGTTAGGTATACGTCTTACTAAATAGCTAGTATTGTTGTTAGGGTTAGGGATAGGGTAAGGGTTAGGTATACGTCTTACTAAATAGCCAGTATTGTTGTTAAGGTTAGGGTTAGGTATACGTCTTACTAAATAGCTAGTATTGTTGTTAGGGTTAGGGATAGGGTAAGGTATACGTCTAATTAAATAGCCAGTATTGTTTTTAGGGTTAGGGTAAGGGTAAGGTATACGTCTTACTAAATAGCTAGTATTGTTGTTAGGGTTAGGGATAGGGTAAGGTATACGTCTAATTAAATAGCCAGTATTGTTTTTAGGGTTAGGGTAAGGGTTAGGTATACGTCTTACTAAATAGCCATTATTGTTGTTAAGGTTAGGGTTAGGTATACGTCTTACTAAATAGCTAGTATTGTTGTTAGGGTTAGGGATAGGGTAAGGTATACGTCTAATTAAATAGCCAGTATTGTTTTTAGGGTTAGGGTAAGGGTAAGGTATACGTCTTACTAAATAGCTAGTATTGTTGTTAGGGTTAGGGATAGGGTAAGGTATACGTCTAATTAAATAGCCAGTATTGTTTTTAGGGTTAGGGTAAGGGTTAGGTATACGTCTAATTAAATAGCCAGTATTGTTGTTAAGGTTAGGGTTTGGTATACGTCTTACTAAATAGCCAGTAGTGTTGTTAGGGTTAGGGATAGGGTAAGGTATACGTCTAATTAAATAGCCAGTATTGTTGTTAGGGTTAGGGTTAGGTTTAGGTATACGTCTTACTATAAGCAATTTTTGTTGTTAGGGTTAGGTATACGTCTTACTAAATAACCAGTATGGTTGTTAGGGTTAGGGTTAGGTATACGTCTTACTGTAAGCTAGTATTGTTGTCGGAGAAAAAGTCCTGCTCAGGAAAAATCTGAAAAGTATTTTGCTCATAGTATCGACAAATCAGATGAATATTAAGAGGTCTTTCAAAACAGATTAGTCTTTTTTTCTAACCGTTGCCTTTCAATCTGACAATTATGTATACAGAGTTCAAGAGTATGTGGCGTATATAACATCAGATCTAGAGAATCACTGTTCATGATATAACACGTTTAGGGCTTTTGTATCGTTTTCATAACCTTTAGTGTACCTCGTATGATTTAAAGGTGAGGACCGCTGGCTGTGCACACTGATTCTACAACAAGGTTCCAGAATAGAATACGTTGCAGCAGCTGATGCAAAAACCTACGCGCCTGAAGGTTTCAGGGAATTCTACAATCAGCGACGCCGATGGACTCCTTCTACAATGGCTAATGTACTCGATGTTCTACAGTCAGCAGGTGAAGCAAGAAGGAAGAATAACGATATATCCTTTCTCTATATAATGTACCAAGGACTACTCTTCGTTTCATCCGTGTTGACCCCTGGAACAATATTTCTCATAATATTCAGTGCCATTAACACAGCCTATCCCGAACTGCCGCTGTATGCAGCCATGATACTCAACCTCGTCCCTGTGGTCATCTTCGTCGTCCTACTGTTTACAGCAAAGGACGACATTCAGGTAATTTGGTAAAAAAAATGTTTTTAGTGTGAAAGAAATTGTAACTAACTTATACTTTTATTGATGCATTTGTAGGATTTGAGGACATCATTTGTAGTATTTGAGAACAACATTCGTAGGATTCAATAATTGTCATTGTACCGTTCATATTTCAGATTGCATACGCTGGCATCCTCTCTATTGTGTACGCACTGGTGATGACAATCGTCCTGGTTGGACTCTTTAAGCAGGTAGTTGAGAGTAACTTCTGCTCAATGACTGCAGGATTTTTCTTGTTTGTGGTTGGAGTCTTCCTACTGTCAGCAATGCTCCATCCACAGGAGTTTATCACTGTTGTCTACGGTTTCTTCTACTTCCTAGCTATTCCGTGTATGTCCATGCTACTTATGTTCTACTCCTTTGGGAACCTCAATGTAGTGTCCTGGGGTACAAGGGAGACAGCAGGCAAGAGTGTTTCGGAGAATGTTGCCGATGTGCCACAACACAAGATGAAGAATAAATCAGCCCTGCATGGCATACTCAATAAAATGAAAGGTGACACACATTTGATATTAGTCATTTAATTGACACAATTTTCCATACATATGGAAGTGCTTATAACTTCGTTATTAAGGTCGCAGGAGGGATGAGACTTGTACATGTACTTGTTGATAAGTTGTACTGCATTGGGAATATGTTTGTCCAAAGCGGAAGTGAAGTCAGTTAACCGCAGAAGCTTATAATTTTGTTATTTAGGGTGGCACTTGCACAGAACCGAGTAGAAAACACTCAAATCTTTCTTATTAAGATAGTTGGAGGCATAGGATTTTCTGATTCAAAGTCATGCACTGTGTTTGTGTTTCCTAAATCCGAAAGTGGTTTCTAATTAATCATTCTTTCACTTTGGCAGGTTCTGCAGATGATTCCGACTCGGACTATGTGTTCTCCTTTGGAAACATGTTGCGGTGCATTTGTTGCCCACGGCCGGTGTTGAGAGACCAGACCGCAAAGATCGAGTTACTTATTGGGAAAATGGAGGACATGGAATATGCATTGAAGCACAAAGATGATGGTGATGATGCTTCTTATGATGGCAGGCCAACTGCGTCAAATGAGGAAGGCACGCCATTTTCACATGTGCCCATGATGTTCGATGGAGGAATGCGCAGTAAGTGTTTTATCTTACATACAAGCTCTGTATCACTTTACATAATATTGTCTACAGATGGACATAAGACTGCTGACAGTATTTTCCTTTCAAATGTATTATACATTAACTTCGTAATGAAGATTTTCAAAATGGTATCTGTTGCCTTTACTAAATGTTAACTTGTATAAAATGAAATCACAAATGGTTTATTAATGACAGTGTTTTCCACTTTCAAGGCAATCCCATGTTTGAAGCTGATCCTGAACTGATGCCAGCGGAAGATGATGAATTTGGTGACCCTCGATGGATCAGTGACAAAGCACTTGGTGAAACGTACATTGAAGAATTATCAGAAGAAGAGACTAATTTCTGGAATGAATTGATCACACAACACCTCAAACCTCTACATTTGTCGGACAAACAAAAAGATGAGGTTGCCCAGGGACTAACGCATTTGCGCAACACAGTGTGCACATTCTTCTTCCTTTCCAATGTTTTGTTTGTCACGATGATGTTTATCTTGGAGAGTGTGTCAGAGTATACTCCGAGCCTTGTCTTTAAACTACCATGTGACACCGGGGATCATGGAGCAACACGGGAGCCTGTTGCCATTGCCTTTACTCTCATCTTTGGCATTTTGCTGTTTATTCAGTTCATCTGTATGTTATTCCATCGCTGGTCTACTCTTCTCGCTATAGCCTCAATAACAGAATTTCACTTCAAGTCTGAGAAAACTATGGCACATGAGAGAGAAAATACCATGTCCGCTGTTGAAGAGATGTATGTGAGAAACAGTCTAAAGGAAGATGATAACAGGAGTGTACTGTCAGAATATTCCGATGTCACTACTCGTGGGGAAACAATTAGCAGGCGCCACAGAGATAATTTGATGGCACGCTTCCTACGGGATGCTTCACAGAAGAGGCAAGAACAACCGAATAGCCTGAATGCAATATTCACCGCCCATATGAAGAAGATATCAGAAAATGAGGAAGTAATTAAAGACGGTGTTGATGAAACAAAGGGAGCTGTATCGGAAAGTGTCAAACGAATATTCCCATCAGTGTCCAATCAGTCATTGTTTACCATAGCAAATATGGTAAAGAACGACAAACAGAAAGAAAGAATAAAGACAATGGCAACGAAGAACTGGGAAAATGCTTTTAAACGAATAAAAACTCCTAAACTTTTGGATATTGTGAATCAAGCCAAGCGACAAGACGAAACAGAACCCAAGGTGAGGTTTGCTCAAGAACAATCCAAGGGAAATGATAGGGCCTCAATTGTTGAAGAAATAGCAAGGCCACTGAAAGTAAGTCCAAGCGAGGATGACAAAGCTCCTCGAGCCTCGGGGTGGCAGACTCTGAAGACAAGTCGTCTACTGAGGAAACCTGAAAAACCTGAGGAAATGCAAGTCTTGGGCAAAGAGACAGGGGAGGGAGAATCCTTTCTCACTGACTCCAGCACTGACCGGATTGGTTTTAGGGACTCTCATATTGCTGCTGCGAATGAGAAAACGGATCTATAACCTTCAGTCAGTACTACAGATATTGTTGCATTCCACATTTTGACAGTACCTTTATGCGGACGCCTAATACTTCATTTCGCTTGGCATAAAGAGGACAAGTTAATATTATGCATTAGTTCCACTTTTCGTTTTCACTCTTATGGCAAAATAATGTTTTTCATGGGCAGTGCCCTTTACGATTTATGTCTAATGTGAAATGCTCAACATGTTCCATACAACCAAGAGGTAGTCGGGTAGCAGTGTGATTAAAGCGTTTGCTCATCACGCCGAAGACCCGGGTTCGTTCCCCGACATGGGTACAATATGTGAAGCCCATTGCTGGTGTCCCCCGCCGTGATATTGCTGGAATATTGCTAAAAGCGGCGTAAAATCATACTCGCTCACTCGCCATTCAACCATGAATTTGAAAAGTGCAATTCTAATTGATCGATCTCCTGTTTCAAATTCTTCTGATAAAAGCAGCCAATTCCTGCTGAGTAGGAGGAACTTCCCAGGAAGACTGCACTGTATCTTTGTGTTTTAGCAGAACCATTTCATTCTGTCAAAGGATGTCATACCTTTTATCATTTAGAAATTTAAGTTTAATTCGTTTTTAATAGAATATTGTTGTTTATGTTCAATAATAGTCTACTATGTCTTTGCCTACCTTTTAACCATCCATTAGTCAGATTTAGTATTTTTTAATCGGCGCCTGTTTAACTGGCTTACATTATAATTACATCTGCATGTCAACTTTGTGAAACAATCAAACTTCAGGTGGAAAGATTGAGTTGGAAACAACGAGCACAACTGTGTATGTGTGATTTAGCACAGATACTCTGCTTATTGTCAATTTGTATAAAAGTGTATTAAATACTCCGTGAGGTCCAAGTTGTCCATCATTTCCCAAAATATCTAACGCACGCACACACGCACGCAAATTGCACAAAACATTACACTGACATTATGAACTGGTGTCTGTGGTAATAACCCAACTATTGTTCATACTTTACGGCAGTGTATGGAAAAGGTTAACATGACATGTTCCACACTGAGAACACACAATGTAGCATTTTAAGCACGTGTGTCATTCCAGGAAAAGACAACTCAACATGGTTCCAAAACAGGCAAAGCAAAAAAGCACACTGAAGCACCTTGAAGCACATCCGCATTTGCTTTGTTAATTTATATTGTGTATTGCCCACATAACATACAACACAGAGGTACGAACACAAGACGTTTACTTGAAAAGGACAATAACGAGACTAATCACAATCGAAATCGGATCACGTGCAGCCACACACTACTGTTGGGGACCGTTGCGTTCAGGTGAAGCGGTCCATCACCGGGAACAACCTCACAATTGATACTTTGAAGTTTCAATTTTTTTTTAGATCAAACCATACATTTAAGCAAAATCTATTCAGGAATGATTCGGTAACCAAATTTCTTAAATCACAATCAATTTCGCACATAATACTGATTGATAGGGGGACGAGAGTTGTTGCAGGTTACAGAGAGGGACGAGTGGTGACGAACGTGTAGAAAGTTATGGGTCTCTCGGGATTATAGTTTGGGAGGCACTGCACACGAGAAAGGTACCAAGCGAAAACACCGTTTCCCCATGGCATGGTAGTCCCATTGGCATCTTATACGAGTTTATTAACATGTAAGCACTGGATAAAGGATTTCATGTTATGATGTTACTTTTCTCAGTAACTGAGAAATACATCAATATTGTTTTCACACTTCTCACAAAGAACCCAGCGTACAGATTCAGGGTTAAAGATCCAGAAATATACTAAAATATATTTTAGAAATCCCACGCTGGGAAAATATATCATGAGTAAGTCTTATTTCTGCTGGTGGTCCGTCACCGTTACATACAGCACGTCTGACTTCTGCTACTGGTCCGTCACCGTGACAAACAGCACGTCTAACTTTTGTGGCCATGGCAACACCATTACATACAGCACGTCTGACTTCTACTAATGGTCCGTCACCGTTACGTAGATCATGGGAAACTCATGTATGGTGATGGGAAACCGTGTGTGGTGATGTAAAACCCAAGTATATTGATGGGAAATCCGTGCATAGTGATCGGAAACCCGTGTATGGGGATGGGAAACCCGTGTATGGTGATGGAAAACCCGTGGATGGTGATGGGAAACCCGTGTATAGTGATGGGAAACCCGTGTATGGTGATGGTAAACCCGTGTATAGTGATGGGAAACCCGTGTATGGTGATGGGAAACCCGTGTATAGTGATGGGAAACCCGTGTATGGTGATGGGAAACCCGTGTATAGTGATGGGAAACCCATGTATGGTGATGGGAAACCCGTGTGTGGTGATGTAAAACCCAAGTATATGGATGGGGACACCCGTGTATAGTGATGGGAAACCCGTGTATGGTGATGGGAAACCCGTGTATAGTGATGGGAAACCCGTGTATGGTGATGCGAAACCCGTGTATGGTGATGGGAACACCCGTGAATAGTGATGGGAAACCCGTGTATGGTGATGGAAAACCCGTGTATGGTAATGGGAAACCCGTGTATAGTGATGGGAAACCCGTGTATGGTGATGGGAAACCCATGCATAGTGATGAGAAACCCGTGTATGGTGATGAGAAACCCGTGTATGGTGATGGGAAACCCGTGCATAGTGATGGGAAACCCGTGTATGGTGATGGGAAACCCGTGTATAGTGATGGGAAACCCGTGTATGGTGATGCGAAACCCGTGTATGGTGATGGGAACACCTGTGAATAGTGATGGGAAACCCGTGTATGGTGATGGAAAACCCGTGTATGGTAATGGGAAACCCGTGTATAGTGATGGGAAACCCGTGTATGGTGATGGGAAACCCATGCATAGTGATGAGAAACCCGTGTATGGTGATGAGAAACCCGTGTATGGTGATGGGAAACCCGTGCATAGTGATGGGAAACCCATGTATGGTGATGGGAAACCCGTGTATGGTGATGGGAAACCCATGTATTGTGATGGGAAATCCATGTATGGTGATTGGAAACCCGTGTATGGTGATGGGAAACCAGTGTTAGTGATTGGAACACCCGTGTAAGGTGATGGGAAACCAATGTACGGTGATCGGAAAACCCGTGTATAGTGATGGGAAACCCGTGTATGGTGATGGGAAACCCATGTATTGTGATGGGAACACCCGTCTTTAGTGATGGGAAACACATGTATGTTGATTGGAAACCAGTGTTAGTGATGGGAAACCCATGTATGGTGATGGGAAACCCATGTATAGTTATGGGAAACCCGTGTACGGTGATGGGAAACCCGTGTATGGTGATGGGAAACCCGTGTATAGTGATGGTAAACCCGTGCATGGTGATGGGAAACCCGTGTGTGGTGATGGGAAACCCATGTATTGTGATGGGAAACCCATGTATGGTGATGGGAAACCCGTGTATAGTGATGGGAAACCCGTATAAGGTGATGGGAAACCAGTGTTAGTGATGGGAACACCCGTGTATGGTGATGGGAAACCCATGTATGGTGATGGGGAACCCATGTATTGTGATGGGAACACCCGTCTTTAGTGATGAGAAACACGTGTATGGTGATTGAAACCAGTGTATAGTGATGGGAAACCCGTGTATGGTGATGGGAAACCAATGTATTGTGATGGGAAACCCGTGTATAGTGATGGGAAACCAGTGTTAGTGATGGGAACACCCGTGTATGGTGATGGGAAACCCATGTATGGTGATGGGAAACCCGTGTATAGTGATGGGAAACCCATGTATGGTGATGGGAAACCCATGCATAGTGATGGGAAACCCATGTATGGTGATGGGAAACCAGTGTTAGTGATGGGGACACCCGTGTAAGGTGATGGGAAACCCATGTATGTTGATTGGAAACCCGTGTATAGTGATGGGAACCCGTGTATGGTGATGGGAAACCCATGTATTGTGATGGGAACACCCGTGTATAGTGATGGGAACACCCGTGTATAGTGATGGGAAAACCCGTGTACGGTGATTGGAAACCCTTACTTTTTTTGCGTGTTAATTTTCCTGAAATCTTGCACTGTCCGATTTTTGGATGTTAACGCGGTATGTCTGATTGAAACATTATTCGATCGAAAAAATGCACAAAAGGTGATAATTACTTATGAAAAGTACTGTACGTGATTGAACTTTGTGTATGAACTATGTCGGTTGCACTTGCACTCCCTGATAACTGCCATATATCCCACCTCATTCAGATGGTATGTATTAGTGTCGCCATGATCAACGACCGTGGGTATAGGTCAGGGACAGATATGCTGGTTTTCAGTGGCAGTCAAGATAATGTCACAAGGTGCGGATGTGTGTCTCTTGAGGACGCCCACCACACACACACACACACACACACACACACACACACACACTCTCTCTCTCTCTCTCTCTCTCTCTCTCAACAACAAAAACACACACACACATGTATATACATACACACACACACACACACACACACACACACACACACACACACACACACACACTCTCTCTCTCTCTCTCTCTCTCTCTCTCTCAACAACAAAAACACACACACACATGTACACACACACACACACACACACACACACACACACACACACACACACACATACACACACACACACACACACACATACATACATACATACATACATACATACATACACTCACCCACACACGCGCGCGCACACACACACACACACTCACACACATACACATACACATACACATACGCATACACAGAAAACGAGAAAGTGTGAAACATGTTTATTCACTTGCATTCTAGGGTATATTACAATACTGTTATATATTACATTACAGATGTACAGGTTTATGCGGTCATTTACACATACACACATTCCAGCTGTTGTCTTTGCACGGCATTTCATAGGCCATGTCTTGCTTACAGCTCAATCACATTTCAGAGAGATTGAATTTCGGCTTGGGCGCTATTCCAGGTATTGCAAAATTAGATTGTATCGGAATGAACGCTTCTCGTAGTTAATCATGCCCCAAGACATGCGCCTGCTGTGAAACTGAGGGTGGCTAGACCTCCTGCTCCGAGAGTACAGGTCACAGGGGAGGATTTACCATCAACGTTGAACCAGAAGGAGACATTTTCGTTGGCAGCTCCAGTGAGGCTGATGGTGATGTCATCGGCAATGTTGATGCCCGTCACTCTCTGGGGTGACATGGGCACCCACTTGTCTAACTCACCCTGGATGAGAACTTGTTTGCTGCAGGAAAATATGTTCGAAAATTTTATGAAATATATTCAGTTATAGCTGTTCTAGGCGTCGTAGGCTTCGTCATTGTCCACGTATGTTAGTTTCAGTCTTTAGTACCTTCGTGTCACATGGATTTTCAATAGAGTAATAACTTCATTGCATCAGGTCATCCAATCTTATCAAGACATCAAGTTTCTACGATTATCACGGGGCGGTCGGGTAGGCTAGTGGTTAAAGCGTTAGCTCGTCATGCCGAAGACCCGGGTTCGATTCCCGACATGGGTACAATGTGTGAAGCCCATTTCTGGTGTCCCCCGCCGTGATATTGCTGGAATATTGCTAAAAGCGGCGTAAAACCATACTCACTCACTCACTCACTCACTACGATTATCACGAGCATGATCAAAGGTCAGCCCTTCAGACGATATTATAGCTATTGTGAATTTGGTTCCAGCACAGCAGTTTGGTTCTTTATCACCTGGAATCTCTCATATTATCATCAATGCACTTACTCTAATCACCACCTCGGCATGTTACTCATGTTATATCCTGAGACGCTGGTTATATTCCTTTAGTCACTACTGCTGTCGTTTCAGTATTGACATATATCTCTACATGACTGAAATGAAGTAATACACATACCCATTAACGGTCAACACAGGCGATACATAGAAGAGACAGAAGTCAGTAATGGTACAACCACTCAATGACAAAGGCTCTGAGTCAGTCAAGGGCTGGATCTTGTCGGGGTTATTGGCTGGGAAGACCATCGAGCTTGGAAACTGGAAATAGCACAGGAAACATTCGTTCAAGTTGTATTGCCGAAAGTACATGTACGACTTGTACGTGTACCTAAACCTGAATATACAGATATCAATAGACATATATATATGACAGATATCAATTTTTAACCCCTGATTTTCTGCAGCGTACATCATCGTGTGTTCAGTACCAGATGGTACACAACCCCAAGCGAGACATGATAGGATCTAGATAGTAACATGTTACCCCTTGATATCCAGCCATGCAAGGCGTCATGTTGAAGCTTGCCCGCAGATCAGCAGCCAGGACGATACCATACTTGTTCTTTCCGCCAAAGTCTGAATACGTGGACCACACCTCCCCATCAGGACCTTCAAAATCTGACCAAGCCATCTGGAAAATAAACGTGGGCAATGTTACATACACACTGCAGACTAGACTCCACAGTCTGGTGCAAATGTCCAGTCAAGTTCTTTATAAACAATCACGTTTGAAATATAGACATTTTGCATATGTAAGCATTATATTTGAATTCTTAACTGTCAGACGGGTGAACATAGCAAAATTTGACCAGTTACCATATAAGCGATTTTTGATAATGTCATCCATATCTCCATTTAAGTCTCTCATTGGTTCTCCGAATTGTGTGTTGCATGAGAAGGTAATTTGTAACGGGTGATTGTATTATAATACCCAGATAAGGATCAGCAATAAAATGTCAATGACATTACTGTACGATTGTAATTTTGAAGATTGTTGTCAATCCAGCCCCTGCAGAATGGAATAATAAGTATGCAGTCATAACTATATTCAGAGTACCTGATGACACCTTATGATAAAAACCAAGTTTTATAATGTGCATGGACTGCATTCACAGCCAAAGGTCAGTATTCGAGTAAAGCAAGGAACACAGGTACCCTCCGTAACATGTTGTCAATGGCAGCCGCTGGTCGCGATGGTTTCAAGATCAGACCGTCAGCATTTACAGATCTATAGAAAAGATGAAGTGACAGTGAAGAAAGGTGTGATTACTAGGTTTCTATGACAACGGGAATAATGAAAAAGTACATTAAATAGTCATGTTGGATATGATTAAACATGGAGGAAAAGTTTGGAATAAATCAAAATTATATGTCGTGAAATACGCATTTAATTTGGAAATGGCCGACCTACTTCATGATGAGTGTCCTGTTCATGCCCCCGACCATGTCACTAATTCCTACTGGGCCTGTACTCAAGGTTGCAACCACGGCGTTCAGGGACGTGTGCGGTTCCGTAGCATCTGAAACATATTCGGCAATGACCATAAATTGTATCCCTTTCTGAATATAATCATGATATGATAAAATATTTTGACATTTTCAAAACATGAAATGACATTGTTAAGATTAAATTTCACAAATAGTAATGTTCATTTTCTACACACTGTATGCATTTCCGGGTTGAACGCTGGTTGTCCAAAAGTTGTCCTTGAAAGGTGCGATGCCTATTGCCCAGGCCAACAGTGACGTCACGCCTATCCTCCAGTTGGTCGAGCCTGGATGGTAATCAAAGCTTGCACGCGCCTGGAACAAACGTTTCACAACAATGCACAACTTGCACAAGCCTATCTAAGGTGTGTTTCACGGGTCATTGCGATACAGTCTCATGGTTATAGTGTTCGTTCGTGTTCGAGTCCTGCCACTTGTATCCCTGAACTTTATTAGAATCGGCGTCAACCATAATCTCTCTCACCTGTGTGACGACAGGTATTTCCAGGGACTGCAGCATATGTCGCGGGTAGGACATGCAGTACTGGATGGTCAATCCGTTCTTGGCAGCTCCGTTCCCCATCTGAGTCAGCCATTGGCTGCCTAGGTCAATGTCAGTCAGGAATTTGTTTATTTGTGTAAATTCATCATCGAGGAAATCCTACAGAAATGAAAAAAACAAAGAAACCTGAACTTTACCATCATCCCGAGGTTTGACATTTTATCAATGTTAGAAAGAATATGTTCATTTATAATTAGCAGTTGAATATGTTTATTTCAAAGATATAAAGGCCTCTAGCCTATAGTACAAACTATGTTTGTGAAATGTAAAATATGAGTACAATGTGACTAAATTAAGCAATGTTAAGTTATGTTTGGAATTTGTCAGTAGGCGCTATTACCTGTTCGTAGACAAACAGACCCCATTTCCTTGCATCAGAGAGCAAATCTGTCCAGAATCTCTGAATAGGAATGAGATACATGACTCGAAGTGTAATAATAACGGTGACATAATTTCAGATAATTTCCCATAGAAAATAGTTGAGTTAAGAAATATCGTTCTCCAACTAAAATGTACACATATGTTGTGTCAGTACCTCTTCCAGCGGTACTGCCTTGTGTCCATCCATCAGGAATTCATATTTCCCCCCATTAGCAGTTGCATACGTAGTATTGCTTGACCTAGATGTGCAGAAACCAGGAATCGCTTCATAATCGCACATTGACACAAATAAAATCCCTTTATTAATGTCATGTGAACATGTCAAAACATTTTACATGTTATTTAATGTTAGTATATAGGATTATGCTGCACATCTTCAGATGTGTTGATTGATTGACTTACATATTACCTAGAAGCAAGTATCAAACGTATCTTGGATTAGTGCTGATATTAACGTCGTAGCATTGTGAGAAATGTTAATAATTTTCGTAAGCGTTTCTAAAATGGCAAAATAATTCGATATTTCGGAATTCAAAGAAATAATTGATCTGGCTTACCAGAACATGCTGTGGGCCACGACGGGAAATTCCGTCTTGTTGTAAAGCCACCTTTATCACAGGATGAAGTAGAGTGGAACATTATTAGTTTCACCCACCAAACTCGAAATTACATTCGGGAAATTGTAACTTGATGGTCTGAGATAATACATGTCGTCACTGCAGCTAATATATGCACTCCACTTAACAAATAGCATCTCTATACCTGTAAATATTTTCGACAACCATCAAGGTTTCATTTCAAGTATATGAGGGGTAGCAAATTGATTGATAGCGATATGTAATAATTATAATTATTACAAAAATGGGAACTAAATAGATTGAGACAGTATTCACGTAAAAGTAAAACATCTCACTGCATTCCATTGGGGAAGACGCTTGGTTGAGCTGACCACGTCACGATGCCATGGTCGTTGTCCCAGTAGTACCACCACGCGTCGTAATTATGTACCTGGCGAGTAAACAACAAAGTCCTTGTCCCAGTAATTATGTACCTGGCGAGTAAACAACAAAGTCCTTGTCCCAGTAATTATGTATCTGGCGAGTAAACAACGAAGTCATTGTCCCAGTAATTATGTACCTGGCGAGTAAACAACAAAGTCCTTGTCCCAGTAATTATGTACCTGGCGAGTAAACAACAAAGTCCTTGTCCCAGTAATTATGTACCTGGCGAGTAAACATCAAAGTCATTGTCCCAGTAATTATGTACCTGGCGAGTAAACAACAAAGTCATTGTCCCAGTTATACCACCAGACGCCATACTGAATTTACCTGGCGAGTAAACAACAAAGTCATTGTCCCAGTTATTATGTACCTGGCGAGTAAACAACAAAATCGTTGTCCCAGTAGTACCACCACGCGTCGTACTGAATGTACCTGGCGAGTAAACAACGAGGTCATTGTCCTAGTAATACCACCATCCGTCGTACTGAATATACCTGGCGAGTAAACAACGAGGTCACTGTCCCAGTTATTCTACCACTCGTCGTACAGATTGTACCTGGCGAGTAAACAACGAGGTCACTGTCCTAGTAATACCACCGCTCCTCGTACTGAATATACCTGGCGAGTAAACAACGAGGTCACTGTCCCAGTTATTCTACCACTCGTCGTACAGATTGTACCTGGCGAGTAAACAACGAGGTCACTGTCCCAGTAAAACCACCACCCGTCGTACTGATTATGCCTGGCGAGTAAACAACGAGGTCACTGTACTAGTAGTACAACCACGCGTCGTACTGAATGTATCTGGCGAGTACACGATATCTCTGTCCTAGTAAATACCACCACTCGTCGTACTGAATATACCTGGCGAGTAAACAGCGAGGTCACTGTCCCGGTAGTACCACCAGTCGTCGTACTGTATGTACTGGAGTATTTATGGTTTAACATGAGTACTGACCTGACGGGTACCCCAACCTGTCCGATGTAGCTCTTGATGTCAAGCACCGTGTCCTGGTAGTTCTTTCCCTTCTCCTTCACATTGTAGTAATACGCCCCTGAACAAATGAAACCGCGTATATTTCCAAAGACATTCAGACTGAAAGATGCTAACGATGTCACGTTCTAATGTCAGGACCAAAGGTTTTGTATTCTCATTACCTTATCTTCCACCTGGATCCTGTTCGCTGCTAGGTGGACTCAAACAATATCGAACAAAGCCACTTGCCTTTTGAGTGAGTGAGTGAGTTGGGTTTAACGCCGCTTTTAACAGTATTCCAGTTATATCGCGGCGTGTCAGCTTAATGTGGGAGGAAAGCCCGAAGTGATGCAGATCTCAGACGTTTACCACTTCGGTGAAACCCACGAGCACAGGTATGGTGCTGACAAACCTAGAAACATAATCGGGGCGAACCGGGATTCGAACCCATAATCAAAGGTTTCTGGCGTGCCTAAGGGACGCAACTCTGCACAGCGAATCGCGGCGCCTTAGACGACTGGGCCACCCGTGCCCCCCTTGCCATTTGAAACACTTCATACATTGTACATGTGTTTCTGTGTTGCGCAGGTCTACAACTCTAGAAACTCTCAGGAATGCAACTTGCACGCGCCTGTACAACTATGTGAATAACGTAAACATGAATGTAAACTCAGGGTCCGTGCATCAGACCTAAATCAGCTCAAGAGTTATTGTGAGTGGCAGCATTGTGCTTGTGATGTTTTAAACCACCGGTTGGCGCAATAATTATGACGCTGGTGGTAGGAAACACATCAGCATGAATACGGTAGTGCCAGAAGAAGGATCATGATAGATTATCTGGTTCTGGAAACTAAGGAACCCAACTCTGCACGTCCGGCAACAGAGAGCCATGGTTATCATTGAAGACAGAAAGTCAAAGATAAGACCTCTTTCAAAATATTCTCACCATTGTCTGTCCAGTATCCTAAGTAGTTGATCGTAAAGTCGGACTTGACAAACTGGTCTGTTCGCCCATGCCATTTTTGCAAAATGTGACCCCAGCTCACGAAAGCCTGCAAAACATATTCGCAATTAATTCTTATGATACAAAGAATGCAAAAGAAAATTTGCTTAAAATAATGAATGTTAATATATTTCTTGAAGCTTGCAAAACAAGCATGAGATATTGATGGCACTTAATGCTGTTTTTTAAGGTTAAGGACGAATATGCACCTTGTTAATGCCTTGGTTACCACAGAACAGAATAAAACTGGTTTCTACACCAAGTGGGATGTCTTCCACAGCGCCCATCGTGCCCAAATAGACATTGTCCCCACCGGTGCTGGCGTTCTGACGCCATTGTGATGAGGACATGAACCGGCTTGCAGGGGAGATAATCAACGTATTTGCAGTCTTCTCTCGATCAAAAATGGCCAAAGGCCCGCTTTCGATCCCGTCATCTATTTTGAATGATGATGGCCCCCATCTGTAGATAGATAGATAGATAGATGATACGACGATGCCATGGATCAACAGCGAACCTGACCACCCGATCCCGTTAGTCGCCTCTTACAAAAAGCATGGTCGTTTCTGGCGACAAGTGTGGGTTGTTGAAGACCAATTTTGACCCGGATGTTAGGGGTGTAATTAATTTGCAATTTGGTCCGTTCAACACGCAAAAAAACAAAAATATATATATATATATGTTTCGCATATGCTTACTGTCCAGCCTTTAGACCCTCACTACCAAACATTAGCCCAGCGTAACCAAGGTAGCCCAAAGGAAAGGCCGTCTCTTGAATTTGAAATCCAGGAAAGCCAGAAATGGTGTAGTCGCTGCTGTTGGAGGCGGTGTTGTTTGCTCCATTGATGTAGCGCTGTTGACATCATTGATGAAAGGAAACATGAAGACAACGTGTCCTTGAAGTATTCACCCCTCGGAACAAGTGTTGTAAGGAAGTACCATAACAATATTAAACAAATTGAAAGTAGAGTATCAGTCCATAACTGTATAACTATATTCAGCTTTAACCACCCTTACCTCCGCCAAGGGGCGGTGAGGTAGCCTAGTGTTAAAGCATTCACTCGTCACGCCAGGGACCCTTGATCGATTCCCACATGGGAACAATGTGTGAAGCCAATTTCTGATATCCCGCACTGATATTGCTGGCATATTGCTTAAAGTAGCGTAAAACCATACACACTTACCCACACACTTACCTTGGCCAAAGTGAAACGTGAGTCAAGGAACAATAATGCATTGAAAAAATACCAACATGTTATTCTCAGCTTGTGATGAAAATATCAAGTTAGGAACTTAAAATGCCTTTAAGCCTGTCTGGCCGGGTGGGTTTGTTTTCACAGAAAAATATTAATATTCACAGAAGCAAATGATGTATGTAAATATCAAAGTCAGGAACAATGCTGTTTGTTTCGCGACAGAATTGGAAAAGCTACACCAGCGTTACATCCGTTTCCGTATGCAATTTAGAAAGTAATTTTTGACTCCTAAGCTGTGTGTAATCACCTGTTTGAACAGCATGAAAGGTATGGCCGGGTTGTTGTAGGTGAATATGCTTGGATCTGGTGTGTACTGTACAAAGCTGGCCTCGATCTGACTGGACCCTGCCTGGTACAGGAAGCTGTTGGCCTCCCACTGCCCTACGACGTCCACACCACTGGACTGAGTGTTCTTGACCAGCTTCAGAGATCCATCGGCAGAGGAGAACACTTGGCCATCGGCTCTGAAGAAGGTGGGGGCGCTCTTCAGCCACACATCTCTCTGGACAACGACGTTGTATGTGCCGTCATCGTTGACGTTCACAACAAAGTCCTGCTTTTCCTCTGAGACTGCTCAAACGTATTCATTATTAAAACAACAGTTTCCTCAGTAATAAGTAATATGTAAGTAAATACATACAGCATCACCTTATTCACTAAAAGAACTGTTGGCTTGTCAGTAAAAAATGCATAGATTATATCAAAATCACAGAATATGTAACTAAAATCAAAGAAGTTTTTTTTGAAATTTAACACATTGCACATTTATATATAATATCGACTGATGAAAATAATATATTATTGAGAAACATACATGTATATTTCTTCAAATGATGTCTGAGTGGAATGAAATCTTTCTGCGTGTATATTAATCCACTAACAAGGCGTGATCTTCTGTTTTCAAAGTAAATTAACCCTTTCGCTGTTGCCGTCCATTGTTTATGTAGAATGCATACTTACTGACACAGAGCGACAGAGACAGAAATAGGTAGATACAGGCCCTGGGGCACATCTT
Organism: Haliotis rufescens; assembly: GCF_023055435.1. NCBI lineage: Eukaryota > Metazoa > Mollusca > Gastropoda > Lepetellida > Haliotidae > Haliotis > Haliotis rufescens. The sequence goes on from NW_025964372.1 coordinate 784,589, forward strand.
CAAACGGTGTCGACTCGCAATCCTATGATACGACTTACGCACCTCTTGATGGGATGCATACAATGTTATTCACTATCTGAAATGATAACAAGTTGAGTCAAGGCTGGTGTAGGTACGTATAACCTTTGTATTACTGATGCGTATAAAACTCCTGTAAGTCAGTGAATCGTCCAGGTTAACATATATCGATACGAATGAACAAGAATAAACCAAATGTCAATGTATTCATAAGTTGATAAGGATGTCATATGGTAAAGAGAGGTTCCAAGTACCCCTGCATGTAGTAAGAGGATAATAGATCGAGTCACCAGGCTCGATGACCTAGAAGATTTCGTGTTATTGCTTTGTCTGGGCAGCCCCCCCGCCTCCGTGGTCTTGTGGTAGAGCGTCCGCCCGGAGAGCGGAAGGTCCAGGTTCGATCCCGGGCCGCGTCATACAAAAAGACGTTAAAAGATTGTACTTGTTGTTACCCTGTCTGGCGCTCGGCATTAAGGGGCTAAAACAAGGACTGGTCGGCTCGGAGTCAGTATACTGTGTCTGAGTGGGGTATTCATGTTAAACTGCGGCATGGTATCTCAGTGAGCTAGCACTATAAATCGGCATCAGTCCGGACTAGTACAAGCAGCCACACACACACATACACGTGCATGCACGTCGCTATATAAGTGCAATAATCTTGGACGCGACGTTAAACCCAATTTCACCTCACCGGGGCAGGCCCCCACCATGCTGCTTGGCTATTGTCGACTGATATGTTAATAAACAAAACAAAACCCGACAACATTTTTCTGCTAGGGGACATTTGAGAAGATATGCTTATGTACTGATTTAATTATTTCTTCAACTTATCATATGAACATGGAATTTTGCTGACTGCCATGCGGTGTGACACATAAGCTATGCTTGAGGGTCTAACGTGAAAGAGGAATAAACGCTGCTCTCCGGGCAGACGCTCTATACACTGGACCAGGGGTCGATGCCCGGATCTCAGTAGCTGACCACTATGGTTTAACCCACCATGGCTGTGAGTGAGTGAGTGAGCGAGTATAGTTTGCAATATTCTAGCAATATCACGGAGGGGAAAGCAGAAATAGGCTTCAAACATTGCATGGTTGTGTTTGGGATGCACTGGATTAGGACTTTGTATTTGTATATCATTAATGGATTCTTAATCACATGCAATGTACATCCCCTTGAACAAAATAGACAGAGGTATTGATAACGATCTTGCAATCGTTACACAGCAACGAGGATGAACGATATACTCGTTACTGGTATGTATGTCTGGTGGGACACGGCAATTATCAGGTAAGGTTAGATAAAAGATACAAATGACATTGTCCATATACCAGGGCCCTGTTCTACTATACTCATTTGAATCACGTAAGTGAACGATATTACTAGCACTACTGTCGTTGCGGAACTACACATATCCGTTTGAATGAGTTTCTTTTGAAAACCCAGGTATTTCACAGATAATCTTTTGTTAACGTATTCAGATAAATTCAGAAAGGAACACACACACACAACACACATGAAGATCCAGGTGACAATTTGTCTTGAGCATCTTGAATGGAATCGGGATATTAGGCTTGGTGACTTGGTTGATGCATCTCATCGTATCCAAATTGAGTATCATTTTCAAACCAATGCTCAATCACTGGATTGTATGGGCCAAACTCAATACATACCACCGTCAGATAATTTGAAGATTGCTTATCGCATCTGTAGCATGAACTGATAGTGGTATGATAGTTCTCAGGATAAGTTGGACTACATGACATAAAAGAACAGAGACAACATCTGAAGTTAAGTATAAATTACAGTAGCTGTATTTTTATAAACCTTCTAAAATGGTAATACAATTGTCATGGTAGAATTATGATGAGCATACTGTGTTCTGAGTTAGAGGGAGTGTGATTGGTACGTACCAGTTCTAGATTAAAATGTTCAATTTAGAGCTCGTGTAACGAATTTAGTTGGACTTCCTTTATAGCTCTGTGGAAGCAGTTCGTGATGCGGCCACGTATTCCAATCACAAGTCGTCTCGACTGTTAAGTGCAGTCAAACTGTGAATAATTAACACCAGCTTCAGAAATAACAAATAACGCTTTGTTTATTCACTCTATTAATCATCAAAGAACAACTGACAAATCAAAACATGTTCAAACATCTGCACATGTAGAGTTTTTCCCTACCGGTACCCAATAATCGAACTGATGTCATGACATTTACCTATTCCCGGAAATAAGTGTTAAGGTTACATGCAACTGGGGATTTGATAAGATGCAGCAGAAACACTCCTGACAGTTTGTGCCAGATTATCGTGATTGTATGACCGAGAGCTGGTAGCAATGGATAGCTGATTACTGGCACATTGCAAAATGGAGTCGAGGCGATTTTTATCTGACGAGGTGTTGTACGAATTTATAGACTGTAGATATTTGTGACGAGTCACTGTGACGATTTACTCCTATACAGAAGGGTCACTGTGGTGGCTTTTACATTGTGATTGGTATAAATTGTGCTAAAATGCGTTTCTATGCATAATCTTTTGTGAACATAGTTAGTGAAGCTTATTTACTTAGTGAATTTCACACTTACCTGTAAGGAGATATTACTAACCAGTTAATAAATATTTGCTGATTAGACTAGTATAGGTGGCCTATCGTAGGCTAGTACAATTTACTGATCAGTTAATAGTGACTACTATCCGTCTTTCAAAGTATTTATTTCTCATAATATACTAACTGCAATAGTATATTTACTAAACTTTCACTACCCTTCCATTAAACACCTAGGCTCGAAGCGCCAAATAGGTCGACCTATTTAATATAAATTATCAATGTAAGAGAATAACCAGTTGGTGTAAAGGTGAAAATAGTTGCGAAAAATATATATGAATGGACCACTGAAAATCAGTGTTGACACCAGGTGTTCGCGAAAAGGGTTAGCATGTCCTGTCCTACCATGACTACCATTCAACCAAAGAACCCAAACACCTAAAATGTTTGAACAACAGATTTTGATAACCGTATTTAAAAAGAAAATCAGGAAAGCCATGCTGTGAGAACACTGTGTGGGTCGGTCCGGCCTGATGAACGTGGAATATGTTTCCGGAGCCTTTGGCACATGGCCCTCGATCTTTGGGATGTAATATTGAATATTTACGAAACGATGAAATAGATACTGGGGTGTACCGGCGGCGCAAATGCGGGGCTTCGCCTGGCCTTTATCCTGTAACCCTGAGTGTGTCATTGTAAATATAATCCACCCGACATCGTCTGTTTCTACGGAGAACGAACTCAGAAGTAATACACGTTTTTTTTTAACTTCGATTCTCGAACCCTAAAATGATGCTAAACCATATACTTTAGACTGAAGAGGAACCAACAAAACAAAATCATACTTTGGAATAAAACTGGTCATCCGCAGTACGTACGTCCAAACAAAGGTGTCTTTGATGTGTATTCAGTTCTTCAGTTAAAAGTGATTCGATTTTTCATTCTGAATGAGAAGGAATAAACATTATCGGGAAGCGGTTGTGGTAATAAATCACGCCAAAACGATTTTTATTTTTGAACGTAACTATAGATCTTTTCATTGAGGTCTATGTGGTTTAATCATTGAATCTAATTGCCTGTTCCATGCGATGAATAGGCCAAGATTGTTCAACTCTTATTGCCTTGTTGACTTTTTTATTATCGATTTAAATAGGTCTATGCAGATAGTAGCTATACGTCACAAACGTAATGGTTTGTCCTTACGTTGAAAGAACTGTTCACCCTAAGGTGTAGTCGTGAATGTAATCTAATCTTGGTTTCCCTAAGCCATTGTTGCAAAGAAGACAGACTACTGTAGTCCATGCAATTAATTTTTAAATTACATTTAGAGCCATTATAATTATGCTGTACAGCCGTTAATGAAAAATACTTTCTCTTGCTCCTTGATGTACGGCTTTGTTTGAATTATTACTCAAAGTATCCATATCTATGTTGGCTTTACTTTGCTGTTTGATGTTTGCTGGAACCTCCGTTACCAGGTCAGTATCAGTGGTTTATTCTCAACGAAATCTCATCATAAATTCAATTTAATATGTAATTTATTCAACAAACAATAGCTTATTTTTTCCCATGACATGGAATTAACGTTGAAAAATTATTTCTTGCTGAAGTCATTGAAAAAGAGACGATCCTTTTCTTCCATGCAATTGTAATTTTCAAAAGTAATGAGTTGAGGTCTTAATAATTAAATCCATCATCGAACGCGGATGTATCTATGAGGGCTTTTCTTCAGTGTTGGATGTTGATGCATGTCCATCGCGGGAATGATCAATGGGCGACTCCTGAACAAAATGTAACTTATGTTACAATCAGTAGCTTAATCTATTTCCCATGACATGGCATTAAAAATATTTCTTGATTAATATTCAGAAAAAAAGACGATGTTTTAGCTCGAATGAACACAGTTTTTTTCTCTGAAGCAATGCGTTATAATCACCCGTTTTTGCGATTTGCGTGAGTTAACAGTATGCCGAAAGAGTTTTCCGTCGTCGCATTGATAGTTTGTTTTATGTACCCCATAATGGTGGGCAAACGAAATAAGTGTATGACCGCAGAATATGTAGAATTACGCAAAAGACAATCAGATGTCTGCATAATGTGATTATACACATGTACCTCTGATTGACTTCTGATTAATCAGGATCCATCGATGGTCGATAATCAAGATCTATTTTGTCATAGAAGAGGTCTTATCTCATGAAGTTCATCAAAGCACGTGAACACCTTGATTTAAAATATTTGGATAGTATCTGTTGACGGTACACATGGCCTGCAAATCCTGCAATCGACCGAAATCTTCCCGTCAGTTTACGAACCGGACGTAATTGTACACAACGCGATATTGGTTCAGTCGTTGCCTCACTCATGGATGGGATTCTTTTTCATTAAAACATTTTGTGCACAGGTTATCATAAACACGCCCCTGACCTGAATGTGACTTCTTTTCCAAGGATTAAATGCAGAAGCACACACACGCATACGCACACGCACACGCACACGCACGCACGCATACAGATACGACGCAAGAAAACAAAGATAGAGTTGATGTAACATTTATTCATTTTCATTCAATGGGGGAGCGACGTCATATTTTTTTAAATGCAAAGTACAACACACGGACACTTAATAATAGATGCATGTACAGATATGCAGGCACACCATGTTCATTATGCTCCAAGACATGCGCCTGCTGTGAAACTGAGGGTGGCTAGACCTCCTGCTCCGAGAGTACAGGTCACAGGTGAGGATTTACCATCCACGTTGAACCAGAAGGAGACATTTTCGTTGGCAGCTCCAGTGAGGCTGATGGTGATGTCATCGGCAATGTTGATGCCCGTCACTCTCTGGGGTGACATGGGCACCCACTTGTCCAACTCACCCTGGATGAGAACTTGTTTGCTGCAGGAAAATACTTGTATAGTCCTTCAAGTGTTCAGACGACAATATTTCACTGCAATCTCTTCAAGTTGCAATTGAAACAAAACAACAAAATACTTGTAGCGTTTGTTTACAATGGTTAATATGTTATATTGAAATCACCTGGTCCTGTCCATACAGTTTTAGAAACATTCAAATACATCTTCATGTACATTTATGTACAACATGTATACATCTTATATTGAAATCTCCTGCCCTTTGCCATTTAAAGTATCTGATGGCGAACTTACAGTTTTACTAACCTCATATTTCCACATAAATCGGAATCAGATCCAAGCCACATAATGACACTTCTGTCATTTATTTGATAACAATTGTATATATTTAGTCGCTGATAGGTGTCATGCATTCATTGTATATATTTGTTTTGTTGTTTTTTACACAAAAATACTTTGTCACAATACTGTTTCTTGTCAAGTGATATCGTCTATTGTTCCTCCCCTGATTCTGTTTTCAAATCAATACTTACCTGAATGTTATTTGAATTCCTAATATCAAATACCCGTGAAGATCCGGGTTAGAATAGGTCTTCAGCAACCCATGCGTGCCGTAAAAGGCGACTATGCTTGTGGTAAGAGGCGACTAACGGGATCGGGTGGTCAGGCTCGCTGACTTGGTTGATGCATGTCATCGATCCCAATTGCGTGGATCGATGCTCATGATATCAATCACTGGATTTTCTGATCCAGACTCGATTATTTACAGACCGCCGTCATATAGCTGGAATATTGCTGAGTGCGGCGTTAAACAACAAACCAACCAACCAAACCTAATATTAAAACCATCGAAAATCCTTACAGAGAATTGGCTTTTGAGATAAGGCACTGTGACGTCATAGCAGATCGTTGATACCTATTTCTATCTTTTTGTTACATCATGAGATGTGTTTATTCACTAAACAATATTTTTTGTGACATCTTCAATGTATATTCACTAGAATTTATATTTGGCAATATCTTCGTAAATTTTAGTCATTTTACAAAATGACTATAACATATATTTCAATGAATATTCACCAATCAATATCTTGCATGATTATCTTCAATATAAATTAGTGAATCAATTTATTTTTTGTGATATCTTAAATATATAATCACTAATCGATGCATTTCGTTACATCTTCAATGAATATATACGAATCGATATATTTCATGATTTCTATAATGTAGATTTACTATTCGAAATCGTTAGTGATATCTTCAATGTATAGACACTAATCGATCGGAGCATGTTCTTTTGGATTTATGGTAGCCATGTGTAGACATTTCCAGATTTGAAGCATCAGTGACAAGGACGATGTCTGATACAATGCCCTAGTTTGACTTGTACCACATGTTCCGTGGGTTATTTTAGGTAAACAGTTGACTTGTATTTGCATGTGTTTGTGATCCGTGCCACCAGTGACGCAGGCTACGGTCACCTTTTCGTGAACACCTTGTATCATCACTATTTGAAAGTGATTCATAAACACATGCTCATGATATAGTCGGAATTGTACACTCGAGATTTCTTATGAATATGGAAAGTGTTTTGTCGCTTTTATGTATATTATATTCTTTTCAAGAATATAGATATATATTGAATAGGCAATATTTGTTTCGATTTAACCTCGATCAGTGGCTATCGTTCCTGTATTGACACATGTCTACATGGGTGCAATGATGTCGTACACATACCCGTTAAAGGTCAATGTCGGTGATGCATAGTAGAGACAGAAGTCAGCTTTGGTACAGCCACTCATTGTCAAAGGCTGGCGGTCCGTCAAGGGCTGGATCTTGTCGGGAGTGTTGGCTGGGAAGACCATCAAGCTTGGAAACTGGAAATACCAACTTTCTTTTTTGTTGCATTCCGGACTATATTTACAGCAACAAATACGAAAATGTAAACATTAATCAACAAAAATCGAATGACAGTAAAGAAATCTTAATGGCTTACCCCTTGATATCCAGCCATGCAAGGCGTCATGGTGTAATATCCCTGTAGATCGGCAGCGAGAACGATACCATACTTGTTCTGACCACCAAAATCTGAATATGTTGACCACACCTCCCCATCAGGACCATCAAAGACTACCCAAGCCAACTGGAAAACATGTATCATAAGAAACACTCGGTTATGTCAAGTCATACCATTTCAATATGTTAAAATACGCAGTTCTATGTCACTTGCCCTTGTGTAAGCCCCAGGTGGGTATCAACAAGACACTCCTGTTATTATACCCTGTTATCTTTACATTTTAAAGACAGACGCACAGTCCGTTTCCAGTACACACAGATCAAGCTGTGTTATCTGCATATTAAGAGTCTCCGAATCACATCACTGCTCAGTTCAGTCAAAGTTTTCACAGGATTGTGGCTTTGGTATGCACAATTGCATCTCAACTTGATTTTAAACAGGAGAAGGAGAAAACTAATTGTAAGTGAATGTAATACAATGAACACCTTTTAAAAGGATAACTTGTTTCATATATTCAGGTAAATGATATCAAAACAAAATACTGTTTGTCAGTTATACATAACCCAACACATGCTTGCAAGCAGGAGATATAATTTATGAGAAGGTCAATTTCAGCGAATATCATCGTTTAGTATTTTTTTTTAAAATGTTATGGTTGATCGCATAAACTTGGTGCGCATTAAAGTTTATATTTGGTCAGACGTTTTATTTTCAAGCCGTATTTTATTTGTGATTCACAGTTGTTAACAGACTATATAAATGCTTTGTTGTGAAATGTTTTGAAGCACCAAAACCAACAATATCCAGTCTTTGACAAATATAATTCTCCCCAAACACAGCCACGTCCAGAATATCAAATTAACCATTGTTACATTGTTGAAGATAATTATGTTTGAAAAAATTGTAATTAGTCCAAGCCTTGTCTCACTAAAAAACCTAAATATTTCTCCAGTCAAGTGTCTCATTAGTTCTCCCGAACAAGAAACTGATGCTACCATATGATAAAAATCAAGTGTTAAATATCCTTTAGATGCATTCCCAGCTCTGGTTCAGATTTAAAGAATAGCAAAGTGCAGGGCTACCTTCCGTAACCTGTTGTCAATTGCGGTGGCTGGTCGCGATGGTTTCAAGATAAGGCCGTCAGCATTTACAGATCTATGGAAAGTTGAAGTGACAGTCAAGGAACTGAGGAGTGAGTACTTGTGAGTATGTATGTGTGAGTCGTTAGACAGATCAGATAAAAGGTATCAAATAAATATGGGAACAATGACTTGTACAGGAGTAATACATAATACAATAGAGCATAGTAACTAAGCATACACGGCCACGTACGATTTTTAACCACATAAGAGAACAATTTGGAAAAAATATTAAATTTCACATTTCAAAGGCAAAAGTATTCAATTAGTTCATCAGCCAACCTACTTCATGATGAGTGTCCTGTTGGTACCCCCGACCATGTCACCAATTCCTACTGGACCTGTACTTAAGGTTGCAACCACGGCGTGCAGGGACGTGTGCGGTTCCGTAGCATCTGAAACATATTCGTCAATGACCATAAATGATATCCCTTTCTGAATATAGTCACGATATGATAAAATATTTCGACATTTTGAAAACATGAAATGACATTGTAAAGATAAAGTTTCACAAATAGTAATGTTAATTGAGAACTCATTTTCTACACAATGTTGCAACCACAGCGTTCAGGGATGTAAACGGCTATGTAGAAACGGAAACACTTTTTTTCAATGACGATAAACGATGTATCTTTTTACCCATTTCACATGTTCAACTGAACAAGAAATGTTTTCTGAATTCTGATTCACAAGTGATATTCTACATACTGTAAGCATTTCCGGGTTGAACCTTGGTGGTCCAAAAATTGTCCTTGAAGGGTGAAATGCCAATAGCCCAAGCAAATAGTGACGTCACACCTATCTTCCAGTTGTCAGTGTTTGGCCGGTTATCGTGGCTAACACGAGCCTGAAACATACATTCCATCACTTAACAAAATTACAATGACAATGTGTATATTTGGTATATTTGCGGGGCGAGGGGGTAGATACTGGTATATGGTGAAAGTATTTCTCGTATTTCATTCAAAACAATGCTTATGCTTAATCAGTATATAACTACATTCATATATATATATATATAAACTTCCTGATGTTCCCTGGTGTTGGGCACCCAACGCCATGACATACATGTCAGAAAGGTACAGGTTAATCAGTATAAATCTACATTCATTTATAACATCACTCACTCACTCACTCATTCACTCACTCACTCACTCACTCACTCGCATAGCCATAGTCGCCCCTCACCTGTGTGACGACAGGTATTTCCAGAGACTGCAGTGCATGTCGCGGGTAGGACATGCAGTACTGGATGGTCAATCCGTTCTTGGCAGCTCCATTCCCCATCTGAGTCAGCCATTGGCTGCCTAAGTCAATGTCACTCAGAAGTTTTTTGATTTGTTGAAATTGAATATTGAGGTAATCCTACAAGAATGAAACAAGATTAAGACACACACAAAAAATATACACTGTTTCATGTCTTTATGGTTTGATATCTGTAATGTAATGAAACTTTATAATTGGTAATTAGAAGAAGTACCTGTTCGTAGACAAACAGACCCCATTTCCTTGACTCAGCGAGCAAATCAGTCCAAAATCTCTGAAACGTTATGAGATACGTGTCCAAAAGTACGTCCATTAATAAATGGTACATTAAATAAACACAGAATCCCATAGCAAATTATGCTTAGGTAAAGGTGAAAGCGATAATAATATTGTGCCAGTATATATTACATCTATGTCATAACCAACAGTAGCTTCAGTACCTCTTCCAATGGTAATGACTTTGGACCATCGATCAGGAATTCATACTTTCCTCCATTAGCAGTAGCGTAGGTTGTGTTGCTTGACCTAGAATATTAACAAAACATGCAAGACTTTATGACATATTGCTGTCAGTATACATATATGTATGTATTTTTACAAATCGAAGCAATTAATTTCCACTGTATCAAAACTATTCGGAACCTGTTTAAGCTTCTCTAGAGTTTTACACAGCTATGATGGGGTGATGTTTTGCAAACTCTGAGCATATATTCCTTGTGAAAGTGAGAGTATTATATATCATTTCATTAACACGCATCAAACGTATCGTTATTTAATAATCAGTTCTTGCTCTTCCTTGCATTTTGAAATGTTGTTTTCTTTGAGTAATTTAGTTTGTATTAAAACTCCATGTGGGAAACATTAGCATTTCTCGAACAAAAAAACATTACATTCAGATAAATCTCATACATTTTGTCTGATTCCTTGACCTGGCTTACCAGACCATGTTGTGGGCCACGACCGGGTACCCTGTGTTGTTGTAAACCCACCTTTTGCACAGAAGGAAGTAAAGCAAGTGGAAAAATGTGTTAGTTGTTTGAGTTACATCACTTCACTACTACCAAACATATCCATTCAACTTCACTGATAACATGTAAAACTGGACGTTATTTTCGACAAGCATGAAGTTTTGACTTCAAGTATATGAGGGATACTTACAGGTATATAGTGGTAGGGATAGTAAGTTCATTGATGATAATGTGTAATAATTATGATATTATGAAATAAGCAGAATGTGGATTGGAAACTTAAATTTTTGACGTTATCGGACAAATTCTCCCATAAAAACCCCTCTGTAACTCAATATATTGTTGTCACTAAGTATGTTCTAATTTTCTAATTTTAGCATATAAGGGAAGTGAATATAATGATAGGGTAACTATATTCATCAATACTAAGTAGTTCTGATAATAATATCATTTAAAGATTAACGCAATATTTACTCAGTTCGATAAGAGATAAATTATCTCACTGCATTCCGTTCGGGAAGACACTTCGTGGAGCTGACCACGTCACAACACCATGCTCATTGTCCTTGTCGTACCACCAGACGTCGTACTGAATGTACCTAAAGAGTAAACAACGAAGTCTTTCTCCTCGTAATTATGTACGTGGCGAGTACACAACGAGGTCATTGTCCCAGTCATTATGTACGTGGCGAGTAAACAACGAGGTCATTGTCCCAGTCATTATGTACGTGGCGAGTAAACAACGAGGTCATTGTCCCAGTCATTATGTACGTGGCGAGTAAACAACGAGGTCATTGTCCCAGTCATTATGTACCTGGCGAGTAAACAACGAGGTCATTGTCCCAGTCATTATGTACCTGGCGAGTAAACAACGAGGTCATTGTCCCAGTCATTATGTACCTGGCGAGTAAACAACGAGGTCATTGTCCCAGTCATTATGTACCTGGCGAGTAAACAACGAGGTCATTGTCCCAGTCATTATGTACCTGGCGAGTAAACAACGAGGTCATTGTCCCAGTCATTATGTACCTGGCGAGTAAACAACGAAGTCTTTGCCCCAGTTATACCACCACTCGTCGTACTGAATGTACGTGGCGAGTAAACAACGAGGTCATTGTCCCAGTCATTATGTACCTGGCGAGTAAACAACGAAGTAATTGTCCCAGTTATACCACCAGTCTTCGTACTAGATGTATCTTAAGAGTAAACAACAAAGTCTTTGTCCAGGTAATTATGTACCTGGCGAGTAAACAACGAAGTCTTTGCCCCAGTTATGCAACCACTCGCCGTACTGAATGTACCTGGCGAATAAACAACAAAGTCATTGTCCCAGTAATTATGTACCTGGCGAGTAAACAACGAGGTCTTTGTCCCAGTTATACCACCACTCGCCGTACTGAATGTACCTGAAGAGTAAACAACGAAGTCTTTGTCCCCGTAAGTATGTACCTGGCGAGTAAACAACAAAGTCCTTGTCCAAGTAATTATGTACCTGGCGAGTAAACAACGAGGTCTTTGTCCCAGTTATACCACCACTCGTCGTACTAATGTATCTGAAGAGTAAACAATGCATTCATTGTCCAAATCATACCACCACTCGCTGTAACCTTTATTTAGCTTACAAAAGCTATGTAACAAGATATATTAAATAAAAAATGTTGCATACATGTAGACATAAATAGGTACTTTGAATTGTACTTTACATTGCCGGTACGTAAGCATCCGTACCCACCAAGGGACCAGTACTTTTGAAAGTAAACATTATGGTCGTCACAAAGAATGTAACTAGCAAGTAAAACATCGTTGTACATTGTCTGACACATACATATTTCTCTGTATAGATGAAGATGTTTTGTCGTGTAAGGATCTCGTGAACATAAAATGTGCTCTTGAACCTGTCATTCATGGGGGATGACATTGTGTTATCAAACTCTTCTGATAACATATTTATTTCTGTTTTAGAATGAGTAAGACTACCAACCTGACAGGTATTCCAATCTGGTCTATGTAATTCTTGATGTCCAACACTGTGTTCTGGCGGTTCCTTCCTTTCTCAGACCGATGACAGTAATAGGCCCCTGAACAAACAACATGCTTTTTATGGTTTTCTTTTGCAACGAATTTCAAATATGAACTTAGAGACCAGTTCTAACCCGGTCTGTATTGTTAAAATTGCAAAGTCCCTTTCCAAAGGAGACACTAACAGGTAACAGGTCTAACAGCTGCCACAATCTCTCAGAAACCATGCTTTGTCGAACTCTGTTGCCCATCCAGTTACGCTCTGCCGCCAGCTTTACCAGAATTGTGAAAAGTGCGTTTTTCACAGGACAGCGTATATCCTAAGCTCGTGTGTCATACATGGAAACATCCTCAAGTTAGATGTATGTAGTATGCATGTTCTGTGCTATTAAAATAAATGCTGCATTATCCGTGCAAAATGCCTTGTCCATTAGTTTGGTATCAAAATGCGTCGGTACAATGTTGAAAATCAAGGCAAGGCATCTACAAATATTCTCACCATTGTCTGTCCAGTATCCTAAGTAGTTGATCGTAAAGTCGGACTTAACATATTGATCTGTACGCCCGTGCCATCGTTTCAAAATTTGACCCCAGCTTACGAAGGCCTGCAACACAATCATATGTTTCTTTTACGAAAGTAAGTTAAAATTTCCTTATTATCATGAGAGTGTTCAAGGAAAAAGGGATTTAGGCCTGGAGGCTTGCAAAGCCAAATATAGGCATCAAAATACACCTAGGTCATAATTAAGCATTCGAGAAAAAACATCAGAAAGCTTATCCGACGCACATTTCAAGTTTTAATTTTAAGACAATAAGATGTCATTACAAAATGTATACAGCTATTTGTACTATCATGAACGTGTCGAAGTAAAAATTGATTCAGGTGTAGAAGCTTGCAAAGCCAAATATATAATTTAATGTACAAACATTATGCAATCAATATATATATACACACCCGTGAAACGAAAAAAAACAGAAAGATAATCCGATGACTCATCCCATTTTCTAAGTCTAACAAAGATTATATTATGTGCTGATTACAGCTATTTATAAGTTGAAGGACATTTACCTTATTAATGCCTTGGTTACCACAGAACAGAATAAAACTGGTTTCAACACCAAGAGGGACGTTTTCAACTCCTCCCATCGTCCCCCAGTAGAGATTGTCCCCGCCGGTGCTGGCGTTCTGACGCCATATTGATGACGACATAAATCGACTGGCAGGGGAGATAATCAATGTATTTGCAGTCTTCTCTTGATCAAATAACGCCAGGGGTCCGCCTTCGATCCCGTCGTTGATTTTAAATGATGATGGTCCCCATCTCGAAGAGAGGTATGCACATGTTGAAATTGATCGAGAAATTAGTCAGAAAAACGTGATTAAACATTACTCACTGGTTGGTGTTATTGTGTGGGACTGTCAACTATATTTTGGGTACGTAGAACAATTTTTCATCATCAAGGAAGCAGGATGAAATTTTACGAGATTCTCCAGGAGTAAAATCATTTCGAAAAAAACACTTGCATACAGTAATTTGTACATTCAAGTACTTACTGTCCTGCCTTTAGACCCAAGCTACCAAACATCAGTCCCCCATAACCAAAGTAGCCCAACGGAATGGTTGACTCTTGAATCAGAAATCCAGGAAAACCAGAAATGGTGAAGTTGATGCTGTTGGAGGCGGTGTTGTTTGCTCCATTGATGTAACGCTGTTGTCGTCATTGATGAAGAAAACATGTAAACGTGTGAATGAGGAAAATAGGAATATCATGTGTACTTCCACCTATACCTCGGGACACTACATAACTAACTCCAAATTGGAAACTACCTTAGCCGAAACGTAAATTGATAAAATGAATAACACTACACTGAAGTTGTCACTGGTGAACATTCCACCAGAAGGTATCAAGTACACCAAGGGACATGTACGATGTTTGAAAGAACGTCAAAAAGAACCGCACAGATACGTTTCCCGCTTTAGTGAGAACAACGAGCACAGGGACGTTAACTGCTTTAGTAAGGACAACGAGCACAGGCACGTTTACCGCATTAGTGAAGACAACGAGCACAGGCACGTTTACCGCATTAGTGAGGACAATGAGCACAGGCAAGTTTACCGCTTTAGTGAAGACAACGAGCACAGGCACGTTTACCGCATTAGTGAAGACAACGAGCACAGGCACGTTTACCGCATTAGTGAGGACAATGAGCACAGGCACGTTTACCGCTTTAGTGAAGACAACGAGCACAGGCACGTTTACCGCATTAGTGAGGACAATGAGCACAGGCACGTTTACCGCATTAGTGAAGACAACGAGCACAGGCACGTTTACCGCATTAGTGAGGACAATGAGCACAGGCACGTTTACCGCTTTAGTGAAGACAACGAGCACAGGCACGTTTACCGCATTAGTGAGGACAATGAGCACAGGCACGTTTACCGCTTTAGTGAAGACAACGAGCACAGGCACGTTTACCGCATTAGTGAGGACAATGAGCAAAGGCACGTTTACCGCATTAGTGAGGACAATGAGCACAGGCACGTTTACCGCATTAGTGAAGACAACGAGCACAGGCACGTTTACCGCTTTAGTGAGGACAATGAGCAAAGGCACGTTTACCGCTTTAGTGAGGACAACGAGCACAGGCACGTTCACCGCTATAGTGAAGACAACGAGCACAGGCACGTTTACCGCATTAGTGAGGACAATGAGCACAGGCACGTTTACCGCTTTAGTGAAGACAACGAGCACAGGCACGTTTACCGCATTAGTGAGGACAATGAGCACAGGCACGTTTACCGCTTTAGTGAAGACAACGAGCACAGGCACGTTTACCGCATTAGTGAGGACAATGAGCACAGGCACGTTTACCGCTTTAGTGAGGACAACGAGCACAGGCACGTTTACCGCATTAGTGAGGACAATGAGCAAAGGCACGTTTACCGCATTAGTGAGGACAATGAGCACAGGCACGTTTACCGCATTAGTGAAGACAACGAGCACAGGCACGTTTACCGCTTTAGTGAGGACAATGAGCAAAGGCACGTTTACCGCTTTAGTGAGGACAACGAGCACAGGCACGTTCACCGCTATAGTGAAGACAACGAGCACAGGCACGTTTACCGCATTAGTGAGGACAATGAGCACAGGCACGTTTACCGCTTTAGTGAAGACAACGAGCACAGGCACGTTTACCGCATTAGTGAGGACAATGAGCACAGGCACGTTTACCGCTTTAGTGAAGACAACGAGCACAGGCACGTTTACCGCATTAGTGAGGACAATGAGCACAGGCACGTTTACCGCTTTAGTGAAGACAACGAGCACAGGCACGTTTACCGCATTAGTGAGGACAATGAGCACAGGCACGTTTACCGCTTTA
Organism: Haliotis rufescens; assembly: GCF_023055435.1. NCBI lineage: Eukaryota > Metazoa > Mollusca > Gastropoda > Lepetellida > Haliotidae > Haliotis > Haliotis rufescens. Next base: position 800,823 of record NW_025964372.1, read on the forward strand.
GTGAAGACAACGAGCACAGGCACGTTTACCGCATTAGTGAGGACAATGAGCACAGGCACGTTTACCGCTTTAGTGAGGACAATGAGCAAAGGCACGTTTACCGCTTTAGTGAGGACAACGAGCACAGGCACGTTCACCGCTATAGTGAAGACAACGAGCACAGGCACGTTTACCGCATTAGTGAGGACAATGAGCACAGGCACGTTTACCGCTTTAGTGAAGACAACGAGCACAGGCACGTTTACCGCATTAGTGAGGACAATGAGCACAGGCACGTTTACCGCATTAGTGAAGACAACGAGCACAGGCACGTTTACCGCTTTAGTGAGGACAATGAGCACAGGCACGTTTACCGCTTTAGTGAAGACAACGAGCACAGGCACGTTTACCGCATTAGTGAGGACAATGAGCACAGGCACGTTTACCGCTTTAGTGAAGACAACGAGCACAGGCACGTTTACCGCATTAGTGAGGACAATGAGCACAGGCACGTTTACCGCTTTAGTGAAGACAACGAGCACAGGCACGTTTACCGCATTAGTGAGGACAATGAGCACAGGCACGTTTACCGCTTTAGTGAGGACAACGAGCACGGGCACGTTCACCGCTATAGTGAGGACAACGAGCACAGGAGTGTTTACTGCTTTAGTAAGGACAACGAGCACAGGCACGTTCACCGCTATAGTGAGGACAATGAGCACAGGAGTGTTTACTGCTTTAGTAAGGACAACGAGCACAGGCACGTTTACCGCTTTAGTGAGGACAACGAGCACAGGCAAGTTTACCACTTTAGTGAGGACAACGAGCACAGGCACGTTCACTGCTTTAGTAAGGACAACGAGCACAGGCACGTTTACCGCTTTAGTGAAGACAACGAGCACAGGCACGTTCACCGCTTTAGTGAGGACAACGAGCACAGGCAAGTTTACCGCTTTAGTGAGGACAACGAGCACAGGCACGTTTACCGCTTTAGTGAAGACAACGAGCACAGGCACGTTTACCGCATTAGTGAGGACAATGAGCACAGGCACGTTTACCGCTTTAGTGAGGACAACGAGCACAGGCACGTTCACCGCTTTAGTGAGGACAACGAGCACAGGCAAGTTTACCACTTTAGTGAAGACAACGAGCACAGGCACGTTCACCGCTATAGTGAGGACAATGAGCACAGGCAAGTTTACCACTTTAGTGAGAACAACGAGCACAGGGACGTTTACTACTTTCGTAAGGACAACGAACACAGGTACTTTAACCACTTTCGTAAGGACAACGAACACAGGTACATTAACCACTTTCGTAAGGACAACGAAACCAGACATTTACCACTTTAGTAAGGACAACGAGCACAGGGGCGTTCACCACTAGTGACGAACATATTTATGGAATGACATATATAACAGATATAAATATAAATATCCTGAGCTATGTTTTAAGGTGTGAAGAGTAAACGGAGAAGCTGCACTCCTCTCCTCTCTCGGTATGAACAGAAATCATGAAATACATTTACAATCCTAAGCTATGTTTAATCACCTGTTTGAACAGCGTGAACGGTATGGCCGGATTGTTGTAGGTGAATACGCTTGGATCCGGTGTGTACTGTACAAAGCTGGCCTCGATCTGACTGGACCCTGCCTGGTACAGGAAGCTGTTGGCCTCCCACTGCCCTATGACGTCCACACCACTGGACTGAGTGTTCTTGACCAGCTTCAGAGATCCATCGGCAGAGGAGAACACTTGGCCATCAGCTCTGAAGAAGGTGGGGGCGCTCTTCAGCCACACATCTCCCTGGACAACGACGTTGTATGTGCCGTCATCGTTTACATTCACAGCAAAGTCCTGCTTTTCCTCGGAGACTGCTACTATGAAAGCGTATTCATTATTAAAACAACAGTTTCCTCCCTATTGAGTAGGTAAGTAAATACGCCATCATAAGCTCATGATATGAACATAGCGAAAACGAAAATAACTTTCTGCCAATTAGGTCACTAAGTTCCAAATGTAAACAAAACGTTCCTCCACCGAACATAACGAACAGGAACAGATTCGTTGTATCCGAAGTTCGTTATTCACAAGCGCGATTTTAGCGCTGACAAAAGAAATTGTCTGCCACAAATATGACATTGTTGCAAGGTGTTTTTATTGGAGAAAATAAGACTCATGGTTATAACCTAAAACATATCTTGTTTACCTATCTGTTGTAGATGAAGCAATATCTTGCCGCCAAAGAAAATCCAGGCCCCTCACACATTATAAAATTGCCGGTCCCAAACTCAAAGTTAGTATTAGGTCACAGTTATCGACCGACTTTACCGGTCTTTACACCCGTTATAAAAGTACAATTTGACATTGACTCGTGATTAAAAATATTTGCAAACACATTTTGATATATAAGTATTTGATTAAGTGCGTTCGTGTCTACTTTACATTCTGCCTATTACAAGTTGATATGTAATGAGTATTTTTCATTTTAAAATATCTGTAAAACTTCCAATAAGGTGTTGAGAAAAAGAAATGTAGTTTTAAAAAGTTTGTCTCTCCTTAGTTTTTTACCATATACATTACCTCAGCTTTCAATTGTTTTCACAAACTTCCGCCCAGGTCATGTACGACTCAAAGGCAAATGATTATGACTTGATTTAGCTGTTCTGTATGAGGATTTCGGTACCTTCTGGATCAGTGTATTAATATGTACAGTGTACAAAGTTATTTGCTATCGATTTATGATTAAGCCACGTACAGGTATATATGTGTGGTACATGCAAAACCTGATGTGTCTACATTAATTCACAAATGAGGAGTGAGTTTCTTTTTAAAGAAAGTTTTGTGAATGGAGGATGTTACCGGAAGGGCGGGACATGTTCGCGAACACCTTGTTTCATCACCGATTTTAGGTGGTCAATTCATATAATTTCAAGAGCTATTTACGCTTTACGCCAATATGTACATGGAATATGTAGCGACAGAACATCTCGGATGGTTATTCTCTTGTATTGACAATATATTTACTGTTTTTCAAAATAGAAAAACCAAATCTTTTGCCGTCCATTATTGTAAAGAGCATACTTACTGACACAGAGCGACAGAGACATAAATAGGTAGATGCAAGTTTTAGTGCACATCTTCAAACGATATCGACTCGCAGTCATATGCTATGACTTATGCACCTCTTGATGATGCACACAAAGTTATGCACTATCTGAGATGATAACATTGTCATGTCAAGGTTGGATCATGGTTTAGGCACGTGCAACTGTGTGTTACTGATGTGTAGCAACTCTTTTCAGTAAATGTATCGCCGAGGTTAGCATATGTCAATACGCATGAACGGTGTTTGTGCCTGCTTGCATGTGGCTGTTGATACTAGTTCGGACTAATGCTGGTCTAAAAGTGTGAGAGCTCTGAGATACCATGCCCTAGTAACATTCATACCTCACAGTAGCTATACGTGATACCCATAATTGATTTCTTCACGGTCAAAGGTCCTGACGGACCATCGGATACATTTGAGCGTATTTTGTGGCCTCCCTTCTAGGAATCTATCGAATCTAGGCTTTCTTCATCAGTTCTTGCAAAACGGCTTGCTGCTGATGACTTCTACGTTTCGCCTAGCAATCGCCTTCTTTGTCTATATTAGATTTTTTAACTTATTATCAGTCCGAAACTTCACAAGATTCTTGTAAGTCAAGCAATCTCATCTTATATTGGGATTGTGACAAAGTTTCAAAATGAATATATAGTCTTGAGAAAACAAATCTTGTCAGGCCTTAATTGGTTCGGTTCAATTGCAATTTAGAGCTTTAACGGTTATGTTATAATACCGCTAATTTCAATTATTACCCAACATGTCTATATCTAAGTGATCTTTTCTTCAGAGTGTAGATGTCGATAGATCCAATATTACCGAGTGATGATCAGTGGGCTTAACCTCAACAATTTCTGATAATACATTCCATGTAATATGCAATTAAATTATTTCTTTGCTATTTGCATGAGTGAAGAGGCGAGACCATCATCACTAAATCCATCTTGGAAAACAGATATGCCGAAAAACTTGTACAGCATCAAACTTTGACATCGGACGAATGTGATAACTATGTGATAACTATGTGATAACTATGACATGGTAACAAGAGGGAACCGATGTGTTGTAGTGGATTTCTTAAATATCAACAGATACGTTTAAGGGGTTATGTGCAGGGATTTAATGTATCAGTAAAATTTCCCCGTTTCACATTAAAGCAATGTGTTGTATTGTTTCTTCTGGCAATAGCTTCTTCGACGTGATTAATATCTTCTTCCATACCTTTCATAAATTTAGGGAGCAGGGTTTTAACCCTTTCATACTCATAACATTAATGTACCTTTTTGCTGCTATTACAATATGAAAGAGAAAGTTTTTATTCAGCCCTCCCAGAGGAATTTTTTTGTTAGTAATTTCAACAATTCTTGTAGAACTTACCAAAAGTTGTTGACAATTGTACATTCCAGATACACAAGGCATATATTTTTCTTTTGCTATTCCACAGAATGATGAGGTATCGTAGTCGGCGAGTTTCATTCATTTCACCTCTCTTTTAGTGTCAATAATTTTGTGTAAGAATTTGAATTGCAAATTTAGTAATTTGGTATCCTGTTCACTTTTTTCTATATTGCAAATACGTGTGTCTCCAATCATTGTAATAATGTAACTCCGTTTCTCATTTCCCGAACACTGCTGCCAGTTTTACTGAAGTAATGAGATTATGACAGAACAATCATTTATGTTTTCATCGTTTAAGATATAATTCTTAGTCTATTTTGACCAAGCATCCAGAGCGTATTGCCAAAAAGAATAGTCAACGTGAATTTCTTTACTGATATAAGCATCGAATTCAAAAGAAACCCGCAAAGGTTGTCTTTTTTGGAAAGGTGTCATTTAAGAGCAGACATCTTTAAGGAGTCAATAAAAGTTCTAACATTTAACATTCTAAGTCAACCCGTTTCGTATTTCCGTGTTTGTTCTTTTAACGTTATCTTTTGTATCATTCCATATATCCTATTCATTTTGAAAGTGTTATCCGTTGTTGCATTGATAGTTTGTTTGGCGTCCGCCGTGGTGGTTGGCAAATAAAAAAAAGTACACAACCGTAAAATATTTATAATAACGCAAAAGAAAAGGCCTGTATAATGTGAATACCTAAATGTAGCTTTGACTGACTTCGGATTAAGCTATCAGAACCGTGTATTTACTCAAACGTTTGCAGAGATACAACACACAAAAAACAAAGATACAGTTCATCTAACATTTTATCACTTTCACTTTCAAGGGTGCAGCAACATCATAAATGTTATAAATGCAAAATACCACACACAGAATCTTGATAACATATGTATGTACAGATATGCAGGTACACCAAATTTGTGTTCTGTGCCCAGGATTGAATGCAGAAACACACACACTCACGTACACGTTTACAGAGATACGACGCACGAAAATAAAGATAGAGTTCATATAACATTTATTCACTTTTATTCACAACATAAATGCTATTAATGCAAAATACCACAAACGGAAACTAAATAATAGATGCATCTACAGATATGCAGCCACATATATAATGTTCACTATTCTCCACGACATGCACCTGCTGTGAAACTGAGGGTGGCTAGACCTCCTGCTCCGAGAGTACAGGTCACAGGTGAAGATTTACCATCCACGTTGAACCAGAAGGAGACATTTTCGTTGGCAGCTCCAGTGAGGCTGATGGTGATGTCATCGGCAATGTTGATGCCCGTCACTCTCTGGGGTGACATGGGCACCCACTTGTCCAACTCACCCTGGATGAGAACTTGTTTGCTGCAGGAAAATATTTATACAAAATTTGCCACAATGTTTTACTTCAATTTCGTTAAATTACAAAAAAAAGAGACATGACAACTGATAACGTTTGTTTACAATGTGTATTATTTTCAACTAAAACATTCTTGTACATTTATGTTAAACTATGTATAAACTTTCGTTTGAAATCACCTGCCCATTGCCATTTATCCATTTGGTGGCGAATCCGCAGTTTTACAAATCTTTTTCCATGACTCCGACATAGATCCAGGTGTTATGCCGTATAATGACATTTATGTCATTTATCTGTTTGTCAGCATTTGTATATATTTTGCATTTCGTTCTTATCAACATTGAATCGTATGTTTTGTGCAATACTGTTGTTTATCAAGTGATACCATCTTACAGCGAGAATTAAAGATTCCAATGTAGCTCTCGTGATTCTGTTTACAAATGAGTTTATTTGAATTTCAAATGTCATAACCACGGAAAAGGCGCTGTTGAATTTGCTTCAGAGAAGAGATAAACAGCCCACGTTGATAAATATTTGATTCTTTCTTGTAACTTCAATGTATATTCAATTATCGATATCTTACGTAATATTTCCAATCTGTGAATCGATATATTTCGTGAGATCTTCAGTGCATATGCACTAATCAATATCTTTCGTGATATATTCAATGTATATTCCCTAATCGATATCTTTCGGCATATATTTAATGTGTATTCACTAATCAATATCTTTGTGATATTTTCAATGTGTATTCACTAATTGATATGTTTCGTGATACCTTCATTGCACATTCACTGATCAATTTGATATATTCAATGTGTATTCGGCCAGAGCATATCCCGAAATGTCGTTAAATCAAAAGGCATAACTCGCGTTCATACATTTATAATATGGCATGATATGTAATTTTGATTTATATGTTATCAGAGTATACAGTCATGTAGAATAGCTTAATATTGTTTGGTTTGTACCTCGAACAATTGCAATAGGTTTTGCTACTGACACGTATCTCTTTTTTTAAATGGAATAAACCGTACCCGTTGAACGTCAGTACAGGCGATACATAGAAGAGACAGAAGTCAGTAGTGGTGCAACCACTCATTGTCAAAGGTTGGGGATCTGTCAGAGGCTGGATCTTGTTTGGATCATTTGCTGGAAATACCATCGAGCTGGGAAACTGAAAATAACAACGTTAGCTTTAGTTGCATAACTGACCAAATTTACAGTTTTATTTACGAAAACCTTAACAAAATAGCTTATGAAATAAGTAACGATAAGAAGACCTTAGTATCTAACCCCTTGATATCCAGCCATACAAGATGACTGGTGTGACTTTCCTGTAGATCAGCAGTGGGTATGAATTTCTAGACAGTACATAACAGTAAAGCAAGACATGATAGGATGTAATTAGTAACATTTTACCCCTTGATATCCAGCCATGCATGGCGTCATGGTGTAGCTCCCCTGCAGATCGGCAGCGAGGACGATACCATACTTGTTCTTTCCGCCAAAATCTGAATACGTGGACCACACCTCCCCATCAGGACCCTCAAAGTCTGCCCAAGCCATCTGGTAAACATGCATTATCAGGTAGATAAGAAGCCCTCGGTTCTATCAACTTGAAGGTATTTCATGCCATTTCAATATGTTAAATTCGCAATTTTGTCATTTGCCCTTGTGTAAATCCCAGTTAGTAATCAACAAAACGCTCTTCTAATTGAACCATAATTTTGCTATTTTAAAGGCAGACTTGCAGTCTCGTGCCGATGTTCACTACACATAAATGCGCCATAAACAGGTTGTGGATTAAATATATTGTGTAATGAGGATAATTAGCCACCGACTCTTTCCGAGGCAGAGGATGGGGAAATGAAAGGTCCTTGAGGGAATGGTGCTTAGTGTGTAGGTGGGTGGTGCTGGGATTTTGTTTTTTCATTCTTCATTATTTAATTATTTACCCCGAAAATACCTTAACCGGACATGCTACGTTGTATTCCTGAACAACATGTGTTGAGAAATGTTTTGAAGCATACATCTCTACACTAATCCCCTCCCTCACACACAAACACTACCCACACCCAGCATATTAAATGACATTGTTATGTTTGACTCTTCATTCACAACCCAAGGTCAATATTAGAGTAAAAGCAAGATTCACAGCTACCTTCCGTAACCTGTTGTCAATTGCAGTCGCTGGTCGCGATGGTTTCAAGATCAGGCCGTCAGTATTCACAGATCTATAGAAAGTGACAGTCAAGAAACGTAATATTAATAGATGCGGGAATATTGATAATTACAGGATAATAATAACTAAATAATATATATAAGAATACTAAATAATAAGTAAAAAGTACATTTACAAACATATACAGTCATAAAGGATATTGAACAACTTCAGAGAACAATTAGGAAGAAGTAATTATTATTTGTTAGTGTAAAAAGTACTTTCATTTTTTTCAAACATCCAACCTACTTCATGATGAGTGTCCTGTTCATGCCCCCGACCATGTCGCTAATTCCTACTGGGCCTGTACTCAAAGTTGCAACCACGGCGTGCAGGGACGTGTGCGGTTCCGTATTATCTGAAACACATTATCCAATTGCCATAATCGGTATCCTTTTCTGAATATAGTCACGATATGCAAAACTATTTTGACAGTTTCCGAACAAGAAATGACATCGTGAAGATTTTACAAATAGACATGTTGATTGAGCTGTTATGAATGTGACTTAATATAACTCCTTTGACCATTCCAACTCAACAAGAAATTGTTCTATTAAGAAATCAAACTTAGACTCAATGAAACATTTGTGTCGATTAATGTTCTACATACTGTAACCATTTCCGGGTTCAACCTTGGTGGTCCAAAAGTTATCCTTGAAGGGCGAAATGCCAATAGCCCAAGCAAATAGTGACGTCACACCTATCTTCCAGTTGTCAGTGTTTGGTCGGTTATCGTGGCTTACACGAGCCTGAAACATACATCACATTACTTTAAAAAGTTCAAAATGACAAAGTGCATACATATATTTGGTCTATTTCCGGGGTGAAGGGGTAGATACTAGTATGTGGTTATGTGTTGCTCGTTTCCATTCCCAACATGGGACATAGCTAATGCTAAATCAGTATGATGTTTGGCGTTCTACATTCATTAATAATATCGTTTCAAAAGGTGAGCTGATATGAGGAATTCCACGTCATGATATAACTTCATGGATGTATTGCTAAATCAGAATAAATCCACACTCATTTAAAACATCACCTAAATATGGTCGGACCGTTGTTAACAGTCCTCTTCATACACACTCATTTACCCCTCATAACAGAAATATTGTTCAAAGTGGCGTCACACCCAATTCAATAACTAATTCAATTAATGACTATCTAATAGTCACTTACTCACACCTGGTAGGACCCAATGTACAAGCCTGGAGCTTGGCTAAATTCGGCATCTTACTCTCCCCTCACCTGTGTGACGACAGGTATTTCCAGAGACTGCAGCATATGTCGCGGCAAGGACATGCAGTACTGGATGGTCAATCCGTTCTTGGCAGCTCCATTCCCCATCTGAGTCAGCCATTGGCTGCCTAAGTCAATGTCACTCAGAAGTTTTTTGATTTGTTGAAATTCAACATTGAGGTAATCCTACAAGAATGAAACAAGATTAGGACAAAATCAAAATAAATATGAACTGTTTGGTTTGATATCTTTCGTTTTATGGTTGGTAATTAGAAGAAGTACCTGTTCGTAGACAAACAGACCCCATTTCCTGGACTCAGCGAGCAAATCCGTCCAAAATCTCTGAAACGTAATGAGATAAATGTCAAGAAGTACGGTGATTCATGAATGGTCAAAATAATCAAATAAACAAAGAATCCCATAGCAAATGATAGATATGGGGAAAAGAGATAATATTGAACCTATTTAAATAGCATTTACGTCTTAGCCAACAGTAGCGTCAGTACCTCTTCCAATGGTAATGACTTATGACCATCGATCAGGAATTCATACTTTCCTCCATTAGCAGTTGCGTAGGTTGTGTTGCTTGACCTAGAATATTAACAAAGCATCATGTTATGACATATTGCTGACAGAACACATATAAACGTATTTTCACAAATAGAAATTTTCACAAAATTCCCATCGACGTATCAAAACTAATGAGAACATTTTAAACAGTTACATATTTCTGAAGGGAATATTCACCCTCAGAACAAGTGAGAGAATTATATATTATTCTAAACACGCATCAAACATATCGTTTTGCTCTTGACTTTGAAACGAGTTTGGTTTTTTTATCCGTGCTTGTTCGTTCTTGCTTTATGAAATGTGGTTTCTTGGAGTAATTGTGTTTGTTTAGCTAGTATTGGTGTTAAAACTCGTTTCAGATGTTTCTTAAATAGAATAGGGCTGCATTAAGGTAAATCTGATACTTGTAACCTGATTCCTTGACCTGGCTTACCAGTACATGCTGTGGGCCACGACGGGGTACCCTGTCTTGTTGTAAAGCCACCTTTGTCACAGGAGGAGGTAAAACAAGCGGAAAATGTGTTAATTAAAGTGTCACTAAAACTCAAAATACCATTCGGGAAAATGTCACTCTATGGTCCCGAGAGAACATGTATCATCACTGCTTAACATATCCACTCCACGTAACTTACAAGACATATTACTGTACATATTTTCTACAAACATTACATTTTTATTTCAAGCATATAAGAGACATTTATAACGTATAAATTGTGGCAGGGGAAATACATTGATAATTATGTGTAATAAATGTGATAAAATAAAAAAAATGGATTACTTACATAAATGCATATTGGGATATAATCGGACATATACAATCTCGCACTAAAACAACGTTTCATAACTCCATATTATTGTTGATGAACAGGTATTCCCATGAGGATACTTACCTTCACTGCGTCATTAGTGCGCTCAAATAAATATTTTTAAATTTTGGATTTTTAGCATATAAGAGTTTTTAGTATAATGGGAGGGTCACTCTATTGATTAATACAAAGTACAAAAAACAATTTCTAATAGATTAATGCAATGTTCGACCAACGGGGTCAGGTGGCGAAGCTCGCTGACTTGGGTGATGCATGTCACCGTTTCTCCGTATGAAGTCAATCACTGGATTATCGTGTCCGGCCTCGATTATTTACAGACGGCCAATATTGCTGAGTACGGCGTTAATCCTCAAGCAAAAAAAATAAAAAATATAATTAAAAAGGTAAAAATATCTCACTGCATTCCTTTAGGGAAGACCTTTGGCTGAGCTGACCACGTCACAACACCATGGTCGTTGTCCCAATAATACCACCACTCGTCGTACTGCATATACCTTGCGAGTAAACAACAAGATCATCGTCCCAGTAATACCACTCTTCGTACTGAATTGAGACACACATATAGCTCTGTAAAAATAGTCCAAATGAAATGAAAGAGCTTTACAAACGTTTATGTAAATGTAAAATCTTTACATTTTAGGACATAATTAGACATTTGTTGTCTAAAGATACACAACAACATCTTTCTCTGGAACTTAGCACACATAGAGAAAATATATCAATTCAGCAACATAACGACATATGTATAGTTTAGCATAAGTAGGTGAACAAACCTGGCTGGTACACCAATCTGTCCCATATAGGTCTGGAGATCCAACACTGTGTCCTGGTCGTTTTTTCCTTTCTCCGTCCGGTAATAGTAATATGCCCCTTAACAAACATGTTCTTTTTGGATGATTTTGTTTGCAAAGATTTTCGAACTTGGAAAAGCATTGTTAATTGTGCATTGTGAAAATTGCAAGTCAGAGGCAACTTTTGGACAAAGTCACTTGCCAAAGATGACACCACATACACGTTTACTGTTTACAGACACGCTCAGAAACCATGCTTCGTGGAGCTCTTCCACCCATTCAATTCCTCTCCGCCGCCAGCCTTGTTTAACATTGCCTGACAAAATATGCTAAGGTTGCCTGTCGTACTTCGAAACAACCTCAAGTTAGATCTGTGTAGTATGCATGTTCTGTGAGATTTATGTATATAGATATAGATATAGATATATATATATATATATATATATATATATATATAGATATATATATATATATATATATATATATATATATATATATATATATATATATTACATTATTTGTGCATTAGTTTGGGACCAAATGTGCAGTTGGTTCAATGTGGAAAATCAAATCAAGTCAAGACATGTCCAAGTATCCTCACCATTGTCCATCCAGTACCCCAAGTAGTTGATCGTAAAGTCGGACTTGACAAATTGATCTGTACGCCCGTGCCATTGTTTCAAGATTTGTCCCCAGCTTACGAAGGCCTGCGAGCATAATCAAATGTTTCTTGTACAAAGGTACATTAACATCTCCGTATTATCATGAACGTGTCGAAGTTAAAATGGATTCTGGTCTGGAAGCTTGCAAAGCCTAATATATAATCTAATGTACAAGCATTATGCAATCAATACATATATACACCCATGTAACGAAAAATACAGAAAGATAATCTGATGACTCATCCCATGTTCTAAGTCTAAAAAATATTATATTATGTGCTGATGACAGCTAATTTTAAGTTGAAAAACATTTACCTTATTAATGCCTTGGTTACCACAGAACAGAATAAAACTGGTTTCAACACCAAGAGGGACGTTTTCAACTCCTCCCATCGTCCCCCAGTAGAGATTGTCCCCGCCGGTGCTGGCGTTCTGACGCCATATTGATGACGACATAAATCGACTGGCAGGGGAGATAATCAATGTATTTGCTGTCTTCGCTTGATCAAATAACGCCAGGGGTCCGCCTTCGATTCCGTCGTCGATTTTAAATGATGATGGTCCCCATCTGAAAGAAAAGCATACACATGTTAAAACTGATTGAGAAATATGTCAGTAAAACGTGTTATTTGGTTACACATCATTAATATTATATTTGCAAGAAATGGCTCCCTTGATATTTGGGCGGTTCCATGTAATTTTACGAGAACCTGTTGATATTTAGAAAAAAAAGGCTTGCATGCATGACTATTGGGATGTTAACACCTTTCTGACAGAACATTTGACTATTGAGGCTTTGTATGGTGTCCTTTCAACACGTAAAATATCATATAGGTTTTACATACAAATACTTACTGTCCTGCCATTAGACCCACGCTACCAAACATCAGTCCCCCATAACCAACGTAGCCCAACGGAAGGGTTGACTCTTGAATCAGAAATCCAGGAAAGCCAGAAATGGTGAAGTCGCTGCTGTTGGAGGCGGTGTTGTTGGCTTCATTGATGTAACGCTGTTGTCGTCATTGATGACAGAAAACATGGAGAGAGTGTACACAGGCAAAGTGTCAATGAGGAAAATATGAAGATCATGTGGACTTCTACCTACACCTTGAAACACGATCCTCTAAAACTACATGAACACATTATTAAATAATAATTTATCGTCGATGTACGTTAACGTGTTATTATTGCATGGTATGTGTTTGCCGTATATATGATGAACAGCGTGTGATTCTCGCGTCGATGTACGTAAACAAGAGCGATGAAATCGTTTCCATGATTATGAGTAATCTCGCATTTTCCTTGTAAGATTCCGAATACATTATTACCATGTGTGCATCAATTACTGTCAAATAAAGATGGTAACATGTGTTTGCGAAAAGTCGACAACCGTCACAAACACATGCAAGATGTGGTACAAGTCAATATAGGGAACTGCATCGGAAATCATTTCATTCGCTACTTCTGTAGTAGTCACAAATTAATCGATTAATGTTTCTAAAATGAACACCATCACAACGCCAAGAAATAAACATACAGCAAGAAACAAAGCACACGCACACACACAAACACACACACACACATAAAACACACATACAAAAACCACACTGCACACACAACGCAAACACACAAACACACACACACACACACACATTACCAAATCCAAACCTAAACCTTGTCATATAAGATTTCAACTGTAATGAAATCTGTGTCATCTGTGAAAAGCATGTATAATGTTTTCACACATTTGAAAATACATGAAGACGGTGACCATACTCACACACCTCTGTCACATATGATCACAGTCATGTGTATGCTCTTTCAATCGTGAGCGGCGTAATAAATGTGAATATGGCGGCTAAATGAAAAGTACAGTTCAATCGTCGGTCATTTGAACCTCGTATCACACTTTCATCTGTTACCACGCATAACACTGGGACATGCTGTCCCTTCGTGTAGTGACACATCCTGAGTTGTGTGGGAGGTATTGTTTAAGGAGACATTGCGCCTCTCTCGGTATGTATAGAAACCGCTAAATGCAATCCTAAGCCATGTTTAATCACCTGTTTGAACAGCATGAACGGTATGGCCGGATTGTTGTAGGTGAATATGCTTGGATCTGGTGTGTACTGTACAAAGCTGGCCTCGATCTGACTGGACCCTGCCTGGTACAGGAAGCTGTTGGCCTCCCACTGCCCTACGACGTCCACACCACTGGACTGAGTGTTCTTGACCAGCTTCAGAGATCCATCGGCAGATGAGAACACTTGGCCATCAGCTCTGAAGAAGGTGGGGGCGCTCTTCAGCCACGCATCTCCCTGGACAACGACGTTGTATGTGCCGTCACTGTTGACGTTCACAGCAAAGTCCTGCTTTCCCTCTGAGACTGCGGATGTGAAAACTAACTGATGAACATAGCAACGTTATCCAACACTAACATCAGAATAAACTGAAGACATCGATGTTGCCGATGATAATTCCCCTTTTGCATCAAAATGTCAGTTTCTAGAAAAGATGGTTCCGGATTTTAAAATGTTTCATTAGTTCATAATACACCACCAGGACACCTCGGCACCAGTGAGGTCTGCATTGTTGGCGTATATGGACCTCTCAGGGTACTGATACACCAAGACACACTTTGCGTTGTGCATTGAAAACTCAAAGTACATCACAACATAAACGTTAAGGGTGCTGCATTGGGCAGTTGCGAAGTACAACACTTCCGATTCGAGAGGAGAGCTTCTTCCTATGTTAAACTCATGAAGACAGAAAAGGGGAATTTGAATATTTATTGAAACTGACTTGTGGGAATATTATATGTGTAGAGCCAAATTGAATGCCACGTTAATGGAAATCATATTTATCTTCCAAAACTGGCTCCCACAGGAGATGTCGCTTGGGTGAGATCAAGCGATATCTACTTTGTAGATATCACTGACATGAAATTGCTTCACAGTGCTTTTGGGACCATTGTGACATCATTGTTACATTACGTCATTATCAATGACATCACCAATGCAACTGAAGCTGCTAGCAGTACTTTTTACACTTAAGACACTGCTTATTACTGTCTACAAACTGAAAACGTTGGAAGCATTATGTTGGATGATAAATAAAATTTCACCCTCGTGTCTTTTGATATCAAATAAATCAACACTCGTTGATACAAATGGAAAAACTCAGAGGCTTGCCGATGAGTTTTTCGACTTTTATAAACTCGTGCCGATCCATTTGATATCAAAAGACACTCGGGTGAGATTATAAGCGAGGTGAAATGGGGTTTAACGTTACATCCAAGATTGTTACACTTATGCAACGACGTGCATGCACGTGTGTGTGGAACCATAATCTTGCACTGGGAAAATATCCAGGCCGATGTTATGGTGCTAGCCCACAAGATACCATGCCCCAGTTTAACATGAATACCCACTTTCACAGTATACAGACTCCGAGCGACCAGTCCTTGTACCAACAACATGTTTTACGGTTCGGGGATCAAACAACCCGTCTTCCGCTCTTTCTTACTTCAAGTACCATTAGTTAATGATAGTTTAATGCCGCCATTAAGAAATGCAATAGTTTATGAACCATGAGAGTTACATGAATACATTTGCTAATGAAGTTTGGATACACCTGGTTCCGAACGATAGTGTTGTTTAAGGTCGTCCATCATTCATGTATAAAAATATACTTACTGACACAGAACGACGAAAACAGAAATACGTATATCCAGCTCTTGAGACACATCTTCAAACTGTGGAGATACGCAAACACTTGAGGTATAGATTACGTATCAGTCGATCTTATATCCGCCAGGTCAGGCTCTATATCAGAACATAGGGCTCATAGTGTGGACATCACATGAAGACCTGACTTACGTTGTGTGTCAAGGTTGTGTATGGGTGTTACATTCATCGTTTTATCAATGTGTCATGGGAATACAACTTTCTTAAATATCAATACAAGTAAAACAATTAATCTGAAAATGTGCATAATTATGTTTGGTGGACGTTGGAGTTGATATAACATTTGAGGAAGATTGTATTCCTCGTGGTGTCATGTGCCCTTGCGAATATCTAGGGCTTCGGTCCTCTCCAACATTGAAACACAGATTACGTATATTCTCACCGCCAAAAGAAACAGGGATACCATACATGTTGGTTAATAAATGAAGGCTTTCTGATATTCAAGAGATATAAGAATGGTTCAATGCACAAATGAACATACTGGTATCTTGTGTGAACTATTGTCATTTTAAGAAAGAAGGGAAGAACAACTATTTAAATGTCAACCATGAACAGAAACTTCACTGAAGTCTGTCTATTGTTTAGATGACGTAATATATAAATTTCTGACCCTACGAGGATGTCGTGTTCGAAACAATAAAGGTCTGTGACGTCATCATCAATCAGCATAATAATTGTTGGAATGCACACGTACAAATATGGGAAAGTTATTGTATTCGATATTTCTACCCTCTGGGTACTTGTGCTTGTGTGCTAGTGGAGCAACTCCTGCCACGATCTGGTATCTGCACAGCATCAGCTATGGATTGTAGCAATCGTTGACTGATAACTCAATTTGTGACCGACCTTGTCCATGCAGCACGCTACATCCTCATGCTTGTGATGTTAACAGGTCAGGGATACAGCTACAAATAATTAACCTTGTGCATTCCAGGTAGCATGACTATTGCAAGACTTGACGTCGAGACATGTTGAGAGATACATGTATGGCAACTGAAATGAGTTTGTCTCATGATTTTTAATGGATAAACCAATAAGAGTTAACTTGATTCTAATGGTTTACGTGATCTGAGGCTAGTAGTTGGAAGTGAAAATCTGCTACAAAAACATTTGAGCTTAAAGTTTTCTTGAAGGGCAAATGCACATGCAAGTTAAACTACCACATATACAAAAGTATAAATTCATCAAATTATACACAAAATTTATTTTAACATATTCATAAATATACATATACATATCCATATACAGAAATTCACACAATCAACAAATCACACGCGTTCGATTAGTTAAATATATGTGTCCACAGTGTTGTCAATACAAAGTAGATAACAGCAGATTAGAATCATGGCCAGCGAGTTTCAGGGCCAGCTGGCCACCGAAGCAAGGCATTGTGGATAAGTGAAAGCGCTTTACATCGCGTCGGTAAAATTTCAGTGCATGGCGCGTAGGTTGACTATGCATGTACATACGATAAATGGCAGTTTGAAAGTAATTCGCCTCAGGATTAAATTTCGCATACTTTTGTGTTACTGTGGACTTGTCACTCCGACAGGCAGGTCGGCCTCCGAGATGCTGCACTATTTCAATCATGTAGGTGTCCGGAACATCACGGAATAAAATATGGATGTGTGTGTTTGAGTATGACAAGATGGATGACTTCAACTTTCCCTGTATGTCGAGCAATATTCCAGCAGCTCCAACCTTTGGTTATTATATTTCACAACCTTTGAGATACCATCGAGCATGTCTTTCTACCCAGACCCTACTCAAGTCCCTCTGGTCTCTACTGCTACATGAATACCACCCACCCCACCAGCCTGTCGTCTCAAGTCCCCCTGGTCTCTACTGCTCCATGAATACCACCCACCCCACAAGCCTGTCGTCTCAAGTCCCCCTGGTCTCTACTGCTACATGAATACCCTCCCTACACCCCACCAGCCTTTCGTCTCAAGTCCCTCTGGTCTCCACTGCTCCATGAATACCACCCACCCCACAAGGCTGTCCTCTCAAGTCCCCCTGGTCTCTACTGCTACATGAATACCACCCACCCCACAAGGCTGTCGTCGCAAGTCCCCCTGGTCTCTACTGCTACATGAATACCACCCACCCCACCAGCCTGTCGCCTCAAGTCCCACATGCACGCGCACACACAGTCATAATCACGGACACTCACAATTACGCGCACTCACCCACAATCACACACACAATCACGCACACACACAAACACGCGAATATTTACCCAAACATAGACTTGGTTCACTCACCAGGAAGTAATATTACAGTGCTGCCATTGGTGAAGGTCTCGACACGCTAGATGATATTACTAATTATGTCCCAGTCAGAGTATAAGAATACGCGCATTGTCTAGGCATATGTGTTTTCTAGACACGACAACCAGGTATTCCTGGAGTACTGTTCTGAATCGCTAGGAAGGTTTATATAATACTGCGTGGTAGCTGCTAACCCAAGCGGATATTTCTGGGTGTCTAGTATGCTGGTAGTTAAAACAAGCAGATATTTCTCGGTGTCTACAAAAGTTACATTGAGTAAGTATGTATTCATCTTACCCTATCCTTTACATTGAAAGTTTGGAAATATGAAACAATGAAGTCAAATGAAGTATTCAACACGATTGTGTATGTACATGGCTGCACATTAATCTGACAATAACAGAAGGGTGTTTCAGCAGAACATGACAATATTATATGACTGCGTGAGACTCCTCCTAGGACAGCTGTAGTGAGGGAGTGAGTTGGGTTTAACACCGCTTTTAACAGTATTCCAGTTATATCACGGCGTGTCAGCTTAATGTGGGAGGAAAGCCCGAAGTGATGCAGGTCTCAGATGTTTACCACTTCGGTGAAACCCACGAGCAAAGGTATGGTGCTGACAAACCTAGAAACATAATCGGGGCGAACCGGAATTCGAACCCACAATCATAGGTTTCTGGCGTGCCCAAGGGCCGCAACTGCACAGCGAAGCGCGGTGCCTCAGACAACTGGGCCACCCGTGCCCCCAGGATATCTGTAAGTGGTCCTGTGAGGATGTGTTTGTTTTTAAGAGTATTCCAAAAGTATGTACGCTATGTCACGGCGGATCTTGGACAAGCTTTATGCTGGCAAAGAGTGTGGTAGATCCAAGATGTTTCAGTATTCTTTTTTCGAGAATCAATTTTCTCTTGCGCCTAATGTAAAAGAGTATCAATAAGCAAACCCTGTATGCACAGTTCCGCTGTAGCTCCCTTGAGTAATGGATAGAGACAGGTAGATACGTACACATACATGTACCAGG